>NW_028259461.1:5589832-5636387 GCF_056163025.1 Triticum urartu | reverse complement strand
ACTCTATGGATAAAGTTTCTCAAATTGATAGAGAAAGCACCGTAAAGATCAATTAGTGAGCGACTGGGTCGATACAACTAAAAAAAACTGCTTACTTATCCCATGATATGGGGCAAAATTTAGGAATCCGCTTATGTAATAGAGCCGATCCACTAAGGGATTAAGCAGCGGTGTAGTATCAGATCCCAAAGATAGTAAGTTCTTTTTTCTTTCTTATGGAAAAAAGTCTTTTTCAAGGATTCTATAGAGATTTCATATATGAAACCGGGATAGTTACCTCTCAGAAAATTTGAACGAAGGCTCTATATCTATCTATGCTTCATTCTTCTGAAGGTGGGAAAAAAGATCAAACTGATTATTGATAAAAATTAGGGTTTGAAACTTAGGTAATTAATTTCTTCTGCTTAACCCAAGAACAAATTGGATCGATTTTTGATAAATCGAATTCAGTTAAGATAGGGGAAATTCAGATAGCAATTTCTGAGCCGTATGAGGTAGGAAACTCTCAAGTACGGTTCTAAGGGAAGGAACTTCCTATTCCGACCGAGGAGAACAGGCCATTCTACAGGGTGATTCGGAAATTGCGGAAGCTTGGTTTGATCAAGCTGCTGAATATTGGAAACAAGCTATAGCGCTTACTCCGGGAAATTATATTGAAGCACAGAACTGGTTGAAGATTACGAAGCGCTTTGAATTTGAATAAGACCATGCTCCTTCTTTTTCATAAAATGGGTGGTTTGGTTGTTGATCCATTAATCAAATAAATTAGGTCGTAAGATCGAATCAAGAATTTCATTATATCCATTTCTTATACCTTCTATTTTATATGATATTTCATAAGAATAAACCATAGGGATAGGGTCTAGAATAGAAGTAATAAAGTGAATAAAAAGAGGGGGCAATCTAAATATTGCTAATATATTAGGACCATCTTATTAATAATTCTAATGAGTTATCTTGGAATTTAGAATCAAATAAAAAACCCTATATTATGCTCAAGGAAAGTAGATATAGATAGGAGCTTATGCCCTCAAAAAAAATACACTAGTTTCTTAAATTAAAAATAAAAAAGATTTTTTTCTTACGTCGAGAAATATTTGTTTTTCAAGATAAACAATGTCCGTTAGGCACCTAATCTTTATGTCATAATAGACCCGAACACTTGCCTCGGATTGACTTCAATATATAATTGCTCCAGTGAATAACTAAAAAAAAAATAGAAGGATGGTAGATAGTAAAGAAAAGAACTAATCACAATATCTATCTTTCAAAATCTATCTTTCAAAATCTATCTTTCAAAATATATATCTTTCAAAGATTCACTAAAAAGACAGTTGGCGGGTCTCTTTGTATGTCTTGTCCGGAAAGAGGAGGACTTAATGATTATTCGTTCGCCGGAACCAGAAGTAAAAATTGTTGTGGATAGGGATCCTGTAAAAACATCTTTTGAGGAATGGGCCAGACCCGGCCATTTCTCAAGAACACTAGCTAAGGGCCCTGATACTACCACTTGGATCTGGAACCTACATGCTGATGCTCACGATTTCGATAGTCATACTGGTGATTTGGAGGAGATTTCTCGAAAAGTCTTTAGTGCTCATTTCGGGCAACTTTCCATTATCTTTCTTTGGTTGAGTGGCATGTACTTTCATGGCGCCCGTTTTTCCAATTATGAAGCATGGCTAAGTGATCCTACTCACATTGGACCCAGTGCTCAGGTAGTTTGGCCTATAGTAGGGCAAGAAATATTGAATGGTGATGTAGGCGGGGGTTTCCGAGGAATCCAAATAACCTCTGGTTTTTTTCAGCTTTGGCGAGCATCTGGAATAACTAGTGAATTACAACTCTATTGTACTGCAATTGGTGCATTGATTTTTGCAGCGTTAATGCTTTTTGCTGGTTGGTTCCATTATCACAAAGCCGCTCCCAAATTGGCCTGGTTCCAAGATGTAGAATCCATGTTGAATCACCACTTAGCGGGATTATTAGGACTTGGGTCTCTTTCTTGGGCGGGGCACCAAATTCATGTATCTTTACCAATTAACCAATTTCTTGACGCTGGGGTGGATCCTAAAGAGATACCACTTCCTCATGAATTTATCTTGAATCGGGACCTTTTGGCTCAACTTTATCCTAGTTTTGCCGAAGGAGCAACCCCTTTTTTCACTTTAAATTGGTCCAAATACGCAGAATTTCTGACTTTTCGCGGAGGACTAGATCCAGTAACCGGTGGTCTCTGGCTGACCGATATTGCGCACCATCATTTAGCTATTGCTATTCTTTTCCTAATCGCAGGTCATATGTATAGGACCAATTGGGGTATTGGCCATGGACTTAAAGATATTTTGGAGGCTCACAAGGGCCCATTTACAGGACAAGGCCATAAGGGTCTTTATGAAATCTTAACAACGTCATGGCATGCTCAATTATCTCTTAACCTAGCTATGCTAGGCTCTACAACCATTGTTGTAGCTCATCATATGTATTCTATGCCTCCCTATCCATACCTAGCTACTGACTATGGTACACAACTTTCCTTGTTCACACACCACATGTGGATTGGCGGATTTCTAATAGTCGGTGCTGCTGCACATGCAGCAATTTTTATGGTAAGAGACTATGATCCAACTACTCGATACAACGATCTATTAGATCGCGTCCTTAGACACCGCGATGCAATCATATCCCACCTTAACTGGGTATGTATATTTCTAGGTTTTCACAGTTTTGGCTTGTACATTCATAATGATACCATGAGTGCTTTAGGCCGTCCACAAGATATGTTTTCGGATACTGCCATACAATTACAACCTATCTTTGCTCAATGGGTACAAAATATCCATGCTACTGCGCCTGGCGTAACAGCTCCTGGTGCAACAACAAGTACTAGCTTAACGTGGGGAGGCGGCGAGTTAGTAGCAGTAGGTGGCAAAGTGGCTTTGTTACCTATTCCATTAGGAACCGCAGATTTTTTAGTCCATCACATTCATGCATTTACCATACATGTGACTGTATTAATACTTTTGAAAGGTGTTTTATTTGCTCGGAGTTCCCGTTTGATACCCGATAAAGCAAATCTAGGTTTTCGCTTTCCTTGCGATGGGCCTGGCCGAGGGGGAACATGTCAAGTATCCGCCTGGGATCATGTTTTCTTAGGTTTATTCTGGATGTACAATGCAATTTCGGTAGTCATTTTCCATTTCAGTTGGAAAATGCAGTCGGATGTTTGGGGTACTATAAGTGATCAAGGGGTGGTAACTCATATTACAGGGGGAAACTTTGCACAGAGTTCCATTACGATTAATGGGTGGCTTCGAGATTTCTTGTGGGCACAGGCATCGCAAGTCATTCAGTCTTATGGTTCTTCATTATCTGCATATGGTCTTTTTTTCTTAGGTGCTCATTTTGTCTGGGCCTTCAGTTTAATGTTTTTATTCAGCGGCCGTGGTTATTGGCAAGAACTCATTGAATCTATCGTTTGGGCTCATAACAAATTAAAAGTTGCTCCTGCTACTCAGCCTAGAGCCTTGAGCATTATACAAGGACGCGCTGTAGGAGTAACCCATTACCTTCTGGGTGGAATTGCCACGACATGGGCATTCTTCTTAGCGAGAATTATTGCAGTAGGATAGTGGCTAGGAGGATTTGAAAGGCATTATGGAATTAAGATTTCCCAGGTTTAGCCAAGGCTTAGCTCAGGACCCCACTACTCGTCGTATTTGGTTTGGTATTGCTACCGCACATGATTTCGAAAGTCATGATGATATTACTGAAGAACGTCTTTATCAGAACATTTTTGCTTCTCACTTTGGGCAATTAGCAATAATCTTTCTATGGACGTCCGGAAATCTGTTTCATGTAGCTTGGCAAGGAAATTTTGAATCATGGATACAGGATCCTTTACACGTAAGACCTATTGCTCATGCGATTTGGGATCCTCATTTTGGTCAACCCGCTGTGGAAGCCTTTACTCGAGGAGGTGCTGCTGGTCCAGTGAATATTGCTTATTCTGGAGTTTATCAGTGGTGGTATACAATAGGATTACGCACCAATGAGGATCTTTATACTGGAGCTCTTTTTCTATTATTTCTTTCTACGCTGTCCTTAATAGCGGGTTGGTTACATCTACAACCCAAATGGAAACCAAGCCTTTCGTGGTTCAAAAACGCGGAATCTCGTCTCAATCATCATTTGTCAGGACTTTTCGGGGTAAGTTCTTTGGCTTGGACAGGACATTTAGTTCATGTTGCTATTCCCGCATCCAGGGGGGAGTACGTTCGATGGAATAATTTCTTAGATGTATTACCCTATCCCCAGGGGTTGGGACCCCTTTTGACGGGTCAATGGAATCTTTATGCCCAAAACCCTGATTCGAGTAATCATTTATTTGGTACCGCTCAAGGAGCGGGAACTGCCATTCTAACTCTTCTTGGGGGATTCCATCCACAAACACAAAGTTTGTGGCTGACCGATATGGCTCACCATCATTTAGCTATTGCATTTATTTTTCTCATTGCCGGTCACATGTATCGAACTAACTTCGGAATTGGGCACAGTATTAAAGATCTTTTAGAAGCGCATACTCCTCCGGGGGGTCGATTAGGGCGTGGGCATAAGGGCCTTTATGACACAATCAACAATTCGATTCATTTTCAGTTAGGTCTTGCTCTAGCTTCTTTAGGGGTTATTACTTCCTTAGTAGCTCAACATATGTACTCTTTACCTCCTTATGCATTCATAGCACAAGACTTTACTACTCAAGCTGCTTTATATACTCATCACCAATATATTGCAGGGTTCATCATGACAGGGGCTTTTGCTCATGGAGCTATTTTTTTCATTAGGGATTACAATCCGGAACAGAATGAGGATAATGTATTGGCAAGAATGTTAGACCATAAAGAAGCTATCATATCTCATTTAAGTTGGGCTAGCCTCTTTCTAGGATTCCATACCTTGGGCCTTTATGTTCATAACGACGTCATGCTTGCTTTTGGTACTCCAGAAAAGCAAATCTTGATCGAACCTATATTTGCCCAATGGATACAATCTGCTCATGGCAAGACGACATATGGGTTCGATATACTCTTATCTTCAACGAATGGCCCCGCTTTCAATGCGGGTCGAAGCCTATGGTTGCCCGGATGGTTGAATGCTGTTAATGAGAATAGTAATTCGCTTTTCTTAACAATAGGACCTGGGGATTTCTTGGTTCATCATGCTATTGCTCTAGGTTTGCATACAACTACATTGATTTTAGTAAAGGGCGCTTTAGATGCACGCGGTTCCAAATTAATGCCAGATAAAAAGGATTTTGGATATAGTTTTCCTTGTGACGGCCCAGGGCGCGGCGGTACTTGTGATATTTCTGCTTGGGACGCATTTTATTTGGCAGTTTTCTGGATGTTAAATACCATTGGGTGGGTTACTTTTTATTGGCATTGGAAACATATCACATTATGGCAGGGCAACGTTTCACAATTTAATGAATCCTCCACTTATTTGATGGGATGGTTAAGAGATTACCTATGGTTAAACTCTTCACAACTTATCAATGGATATAATCCTTTTGGGATGAATAGTTTATCGGTATGGGCGTGGATGTTCTTATTTGGACATCTTGTTTGGGCTACTGGATTTATGTTCTTAATTTCCTGGCGGGGGTATTGGCAGGAATTAATTGAGACTTTAGCATGGGCTCATGAACGCACACCTTTAGCTAATTTAATTCGCTGGAGAGATAAGCCCGTGGCTCTTTCCATTGTGCAAGCAAGATTGGTTGGATTAGCTCACTTTTCCGTGGGTTATATATTCACTTATGCAGCTTTCTTGATTGCCTCAACATCAGGCAAGTTTGGTTAATTTAGTTTGTTTTTTTGTACTGTATCAGCACCTAGTTCATTACTCTTGATAGAGAGGGAGGATCTGCCTTTTTAGATTTCTTTTTCTATTTATTTTTCCATCTAGGATTAGAACCGTATACTTGGTAATAATAGCAACGACACATTATGGCAAAAAAAAGTTTGATTCAGAGGGAGAAGAAGCGGCAGAAATTAGAACAGAAATATCATTTGATTCGTCAATCTTTAAAAAAAAAGATAAGAAGCAAAGTTTCTCCCTTGAGTTTGAGTGAAAAAACGAAAATGCGAGAAAAATTGCAATCCCTACCGCGTAATAGTGCACCTACACGCCTTCATCGACGTTGTTTTTTGACCGGAAGACCTAGAGCTAACTATCGACATTTTGGGCTATCCGGACACGTACTTCGAGAAATGGTTTATGAATGTTTGTTACCGGGTGCAACAAGATCCAGTTGGTAAGGATAAAATACCCTTTCGTATTTGTATGGATTTCTGGAATTGATAATCATAGAGGAGCCCTCTTTACCATTCTGTATAAATGGACTATTCTATTTGTATAGATATTGGTAGAGGGGCGTATCCAACCCTCTTTTATCCACTAGTTACCCCTCTTTAGTTTAAGAGTATAGAGCAGTTTGGTAGCTCATAAGGCTCATAACCTTGGGGTTGCGGGTTCGATTCCCACTACCGCCTCCATACTCCTTCTTTATGATATATGCATGATATAATATATACATCATGCATTTGTATCTGGATTTTTTGATTTCCTAAAAGAGTTTTGGTCTAACAGTTTTTTCTCGGAAGAAGCAAAAAAATAAAAGAAAGAATAAAATATGAAAGAAAAGCGTCCATTGTCTAATGGATAGGACAGAGGTCTTCTAAACCTTTGGTATAGGTTCAAATCCTATTGGACGCAATCTTATTTCTATCTATTCTTTAAATAACTATACTAAACTAAAAACAAAGAAAACTTTTTTGCATGATTCAAATGAAAAAGCTTTCTCAACGATTCCTATTCTACTAACAAGAGTAGACATGCAAAATTTATTTGTTACTGAAGAGAAAACCGTTCCAGCTGTTCCTGAATAGCTTCCTTCAAAAGGATTTCCGCTTGCTCGGTGAATGTCTTGCTAGAAGATATAATTTCTTGGAATTGAGGTTTAGTATCTTTTAGATGTTTACGTAACTCATCCAGAAATTTATTTACCTGTTCAATTTCTAACGAATCAAGATATCCTCTTGTTCCGGTATAAATAGTAGCTATCTGCTCTTCCACTGGGAGAGGATTTGCCTGGGATTGTTTAAGCAATTCCCTTAATCGTCGACCCCTTGCCAATTGATTCTGACTTGTTTTATCGAGAGCAGAGGCGAATTGTGCAAAGGCTTGTAACTCTGCGAATTGCGCTAGTTCCAATTTTGATTTGCCAGCTACTTGTTTCATGGCTTTAATTTGAGCCGCGGATCCTACTCTGGAAACAGAAATACCCACATTAATAGCGGGTCGAATTCCGGCATTGAATAGATCCGCAGATAAGAATATTTGTCCATCTGTAATGGAGATTACATTAGTAGGAATATAGGCGGAAACGTCTCCAGATTGAGTCTCAACTATTGGTAAAGCGGTCATACTTCCTTCGCCTAAAAGAGAATTTAATTTAGCGGCTCTTTCTAAAAGGCGTGAATGCAAATAAAAAACATCCCCTGGATAAGCCTCACGTCCGGGAGGTCTTCTTAATAGAAGGGACATTTGGCGATAAGCTTGTGCCTGTTTGGAGAGATCATCATAAATTATTAAAGTATGCCGTTCGCGGTACATAAAATACTCAGCCAGGGCTGCTCCCGTATAAGGAGCGAGGTATTGTAATGTAGCAGGTGAATCCGCCATTTCAGCTACTACAATAGTGTATTCCATGGCCCCCTCCTCATGGAAAGTAGTTACTACTTGAGCTACGGAGGATGCTCTTTGACCGATAGCTACATAAACACATATTACACCTTGCCCTTTTTGATTGAGAATTGTATCTGTGGCTACTGCTGTTTTGCCAGTCTGTCTGTCCCCAATAATTAACTCTCGCTGACCGCGCCCTATAGGGATCATCGAATCGATAGCAATAAGCCCTGTTTGAAGAGGTTCGTATACGGAACGCCTGGAAATTATACTTGGAGCAGGAGATTCAATTAAGCGAGATTCGGAAGCTATAATTTCGCCTTTCCCATCAATAGGTTTAGCCAGAGCATTTACAACACGACCCAAGTAAGCCTCACTCACGGGTATCTGAGCAATTCTTCCTGTTGCTTTTACAAAACTTCCCTCTTGTATCATCAACCCATCGCCCATTAATACAATCCCAACATTTTTGGATTCCAAATTCAGAGCAATACCCCTAGTACCTTCTGCAAATTCGACTAATTCACCTGACATTATTTCACCAAGACCTATAATACGAGCAATCCCATCCCCCACTTGAACTACGCGACCTATATTCTCAATCCCTACTTTCCTATTATATTGTTCAATACGTTCGCGGAGAATTTTATGAATTTCGTCGACTCGAAGGGTTGCCATTAGTGTTTCTTGACTCTTTTTTCGGAAGCAAGGGGAAAAATAATGCCTAAATTCTAAACGAAAGTAGAAGTTCAAGGCCTAATTAATTTAATTATTTCTTCCATTCCAGGGACCCGAGAATGCCAATATTAGCACGAATCGTACGGAAATGTAACTCGGTATTCAAACAACTATTCAGAGTTCCTAGAGCTCCTTGTACGGCCTGTTGGAAAACCCGCTGTCGGACCTGATTCATTGCCCTTTGTTTTTCAAAATAAAGGGTTTCGTTTTTAGACTTTTCCAATTGTTCCAAACTAATAGAAGTAGCATTAATCAAATTTGCTTTTTCTCGTTCTATCTCAGAGTATCCATTCATTCGATACTCATCCGCTTCTAGTTCGACTTTCTGTAATCGAATCCGAGCTTTTTCGAGTTGCTCAATGGTCCCTCTACGCAATTCTTCTGAATTTCGAATAGTACTCAAGATCCTCTGTTTTCGATTATCTAATAAATCTTTTAATGAAAGTAGATTATTTTGTAAGTTTACAACTTTTATGATCTCTTCCCGAACCAAACATGAATCTTTCGATTCATTTGGCTCTCACGCTCCTTTTTTTTTTTCTATAGCTATTTCCATATCTTTTTTTTAAGTAATGAGCCTATCCTCTATCTTCTTTTTTATGTTTATATTTCAATATACCGAAACCTATATAAGACTAGATAAATATTAAGAGGACTCTTCCGCCTAGATAAAAATATATCATGGTCAGCAAAGTTGTTTCTTTATTTTTATTTGCCCTCTAGTTAATAATTTCAATTTCATTAAGAAAAACTAACTAAATAAATGGAAAATGAAAATTAATAGAATTCTTTTTTATTTTTTTTTTCTTCAAATCCAAAAAATTTCTCTTTTTTATACATAGGTCGTCGATTCGGCATTGGTTAAAAAAGGGCAGGGTGCCCCCTTTTTTTTCTAGTAAATAGTTCAAACCATTTTATCGATATGAGTGTTCTATATCAGATAAATTTTACATTAGCTATTTCCCGTTTAAATTGGTACTAATACTAATATAGTTGTAGAAAGAGTACCTCTTTTTGCCTGGACTTCAAGCAGTTTAGCTTTAACCGTGTTAATGGTCTCACATTCTTGGTTTATAGAGAATCAAAGTTGATTTACCAATGAGTCGCGAAATGCTATGGTTCTTCCATATGATTTCTGAATTTATTCAGAAGTAATTCGTCGAGATCGTGCACCCTTTTCTTATTTATCCGAAAAATACTAAAAAATATTATAAAGTGCAGCCGGATAGATCCAATCTATTCTTGAAATAGACAACTCGCACACACTCCCTTTCCAAAAAAAATCAAAACACCAACCACTACAGTTAGATTTATTAGATTTGTTGCTAAAATATCGGTATTAAGCCCGAAACTGCCAGCGGATGGCCAGTGAGCTAAAAAAACGAAAGAATGGGTTACATTTTTCATATGCTCTCCTCTTATAGATAGGACGAACAAAGAACAAAGTTTTTCGATCACTTACTTCGCTCGCCCTTTTTTGATCGGTTTTTTTAATGCAAATAGATTCAATCTAGTAATTTCTTTTAGATTAAGTCTTACGTCTTGTTTGACCGGTGAAAGACTTCCTTTGTTGAAATGTTCTGTTCCCAAAATTCCTAAAATAAAAGGAAAAAACTTTCCACTTTCCTAAACTAAGGACGGGAAATAAGAAGGTGAGCATATCTTCTAAATTAATAATACTCAACTCAGCCCTTCCTAGAATGGGGTATTATCTGTCCCGATAAATAGATAATTCCAGGAGTAATAAATAGGAGTAAATTAAATAAAGTATTGATATAATTGGAATTGTGGAAGCAAATACCAATTTACTAAAAAAAGAAAAAAGTATCTAATCGAAATCGAAAGAATTTTTTTTTTAAGATTAAACAAAAGGGTTCGCAAATAAAAGCGCTAGTGCCACAACTAGTCCATAAATTGTTAAAGCTTCCATAAAAGCTAGACTAAGCAATAAAGTACCTCGTATTTTACCTTCTGCTTCTGGCTGTCTCGCAATACCTTCTACAGCTTGTCCTGCAGCAGTACCTTGACCAACTCCAGGTCCAATAGAAGCAAGCCCTACGGCCAATCCAGCAGCAATAACAGAAGCAGCAGCAATTAGTGGATTCATGGTGAGTAGTTCCTCGTGTCAAAAAAAAGAAATGGTTAAGGATACAATCAACCAATAAATTCTTACTTCTAAGCTCTATTGGTGGAGAAGTAAAGTAACTAAAAAGTACAAATTGAAATCAAATTGAAATGATAATGTGAATTGTCCGAACTACATAGAAGGGAATTCCATATCCATATATCGGATTAGATAATGAATCTAACCTAGGAATATATAATATAATATCCTATATATATACATTTGTTTCTTCTATTTTGTTTGCATATTTTCTCATTTTCTATTGAATCGGATTCTAAAATCATTGCTTAAAGTGGAAACCTGCATAAAAGAGGACTCCACTTATAGACATTAAGGATATTATAGTATAGATCTAGCCTGACTCCACCCTCCTTAATGCATATATACTTTGAAAATTCCATAATATAGTCTATTCTATTCTCTCTCCTACAACTCTAGGCTATATATTCATACGCATTTCTAACTATTTTTTTGCAACCAAGCAGATTATCTGGAACCATGCATGAATTGAGCTAAGCTGCAAAAAAAAAAAATACTATTTCCAAAAAGAGTCAATTCAATGATGACCCTCCATGGATTCACCTATATAGGCTGCGGCTAATGTTGCAAAAATAAGAGCTTGAATACCGCTTGTAAATAATCCAAGAAACATGACCGGTATAGGGATTACTAAGGGGACTAAAGAAACAAGAACAACAACGACTAATTCATCCGCCAATATATTCCCGAAAAGTCGAAAGCTAAGCGATAATGGTTTTGTGAAATCTTCTAGGATGTTAATTGGTAAAAGGATTGGAGTTGGTTTAATATATTTCTCGAAATAGCTCAATCCTTTTTTGCTAAGACCAGCATAAAAATATGCCGCTGACGTGAGTAAAGCTAAAGCAACAGTAGTATTTATATCATTCGTGGGCGCTGCTAATTCCCCATGGGGTAACTCTATAATTTTCCAAGGTAAAAGAGCACCCGACCAATTCGAAACAAAAATAAAAAGGAACATAGTTCCAATAAAGGGAACCCAGGGACCATATTCTTCTCCAATCTGAGTTTTGCTCAAGTCTCGAATAAACTCAAGGACATATTCAAAAAAATTCTGACCGTCGGTCGGGATGGTTTGTGGATTCCGAACAGCTATGACAACTGAACCTAGCAAGATAGTAATTACGACCCAAGAAGTGATGAGTACTTGGGCATGAATTTGGAAACCTCCTATTTGCCAATAGAAGTGTTGGCCTACTTCTACACCCGATATATCGTATAACCCCTTGAGTGTTTTAATGGAACAAGGTATAATATTCATATTGTCCTCTGATAAAAATTGAACTTCAAAAAAGGAATTCTTTTGATTCAACCATCTCTTTCTCAACTCAGCAACTTGAAGTATTAATCTTATATTTAGGATACCAAGAAAGCACATCAGATCATAATATATATCAATACCCTCTAATATATATCAATATTCCCCTTCTTTTTTCTATGCAAAAAAAATTCTATGCAAAAAAAAAGATATAGTAAAGTAAGTGATTCCATAAATTTACGCAGTTGCCCAAGAATTCACTATATATTCTTAATCAACGATTTCTTATATAGAGAGAACGGCCCTCACAAATTGAAAATACTAATTTGTTAAGAATCAATCGAATTGAAGTCATAGTGTCATCGTTGGCTGGAATCGATATATTCGCGAGATCCGGGTCACAATTTGTATCGACTAAAGAAATAGTAGGAATCCCCAAAATGGCACATTCCCGAAGAGCTATATACTCTTTTTGCTGATCAAGGACGATCACAATGTCTGGCAATCTCGTCATATATTTGATCCCGCCGAGATACCTTTGCAAAGTAGATAATTTTCTCTTCAAGATTGCCACATCTCTTTTTGGGAGATGGTGGAATTTTCCCATTTTTTCTTCTGCTCTTAAGTCTCTAAATTGAGAAAGTCTAGTTTTCGTAATCGACCAATTCGTTAACATACCACTGAACCACTTTTTATTAACATAATGACAACGAGCCCTTATTGCAGCTGATGCTACTAAATCTGTTGCTCTTTTTTTGGTACCAACAATTAAGAAACTTTTTCCCTGACTTGCTGCATCAAAAACTAAATCACAAGCTTCTGATAAAAAACGAGCCGTTCTAGCGAGATTTATAATATGAGTACCTTTACGCTTTGCCGAAATGTAAGGGGCCATTTTAGGATTCCATTTCTTAATACCATGACCAAAATGAACTCCTGCTTCTATCATCTCTTTCAAATTAATGTTCCAATATCTTCTTGTCATTTTTTCCACACTTCCTTTTTTTTAATCCTACCATTCCATTACGGAATTTAGTTCTTTTTGAAGATTAAGAAAGATCCGAAATAGCTTGAAATAAATAATAATTGTTCCGAGAGAACCTTGTACTAAGATAAGAGTTGGCCATTGATACATGGTATAAACATAACCACCTTAATGAATTAACTGACTTGTTTTACTTATTAAAATAAAAATCTTAAAAATCTAAAATTTGACCTGTTAGTGTTCTAAGTTCAAAAGTCTAGTAAAGTAAAAAATATTTTTATGGGGGTTCTTATGTCTCATAAAAATTGTTTGTTACGTCAGAATCTGAAGAAACTAATTCTGTATGGAGAAACAAAAAATCTCTCATTTCCGACGCGAATAGATTTTTTTTTTTTATTTCGAAATAAAGGTTCTTGTCTTGTGGGGAACGATGCACAAATTTTTGGAATCCGGTACCAACAGGTATAATCCCCCCCAGAACTACGTTTTCTTTCAAGCCTTTCAACCAATCAATGCGACCTCGTAGGGCAGCTTTTGCTAAAACTCGAGCAGTTTCTTGAAAACTTGCTTCAGATATGAAACTTTGGGTATTCAGGGAAGCCCTTGTTATTCCCAATAAGATTGCCCGATAATAGATCGATTCATCCAAAGCTCGTCCTGCTCGTTCCGCTCGCAATAGTCCGATTAATTCCCCAGGCGAAAAAACATTAGACATTCCATCTTCGGAAACCCGCACTTTTGATGTTACTTGGCGTATAATAATCTCTATATGTCTATTATGGATCTGTACCCCTTGGGATCGATAAACCTTTTGGATTTTATTAACCAAAGAGATACGACTTTGGGCTATGGTTAGCTCAGCTCCAATCAAGAATCCCCAAGGGACCCCAAGAATTCTTGGTATACGCTCATTCCAATCCTCAATTCTCCTTTCGAGATTCGGGGATAATGAATCAATTGAACGCGCTTCAAAGATTTGTTCCACTTTTGGAAGACCTTGCGTTATGTCACTAGATCTCGATTTTTCATATATAAACGTAACTAACCTATCTCCCTTGTAAAGGATTTCTCCATAATGACCATTAACAGTTGCTCCTGTAGTGGCCAAATAAGGTTTAGCTGCTCTTATAACAAAGGAATTCATATTTACAATGAAAATTTGACCGGATTTTTTTATGTGCGATTTAAATAGACATACATTTTCACAAATAAATTGTCCAAGGTGAATTATTGCCAATGTCTCTTCCCAAGAATCATGATGGACAAAGTGACAATTCAAAAGGAATGGATCCAACATTATGTTACTATCGAAATTAGAAATCCTTTTATTTTCATCTATTAAAGAGTATTTAAGTTCTTGAAGTACTTGGAAGGTTTGTTTTAAATTGTCAACGAACAAATATTTTTTTAACAGGATTTTATTATGCGTTAGTAAATAGTAAGATGAAGAAAAATGCGATATACTAGCTACAATAGCGCCTAAGGGCCCAAAAATTTCTCGAATAGGAATTCTAGGATTCCATTCTTTTATCGCATTGGGATGTTTTGAATTCTTGAATAAACCAATTCGAGAACAGTTGGATGCCGACAAAATCATCAAAGAGTGGTATTCTTTATTTCGATTCAACAAAGTGCCAATAGCTTCTGGATGTTGGCTAAGTGATTCAATCTTCGCCTTGGAATAAAAAGAATTGATATTGGCGCGATCTAACCTATTATGGGGAATCGGTCCTGCACTTGTCCTACCATACCTTTTTCGTGTATACGAAATAGTGGACTTGACTAACTCAATTCTTAGGAAATCGCGAATAAGATCATTTGCTCTTACCTCAACAAGGGAAGCACCAGCCTTTTCTTTTTCTTCTTGTTCCCAATTCACTACTAAGCAAGTTCTAACAAATTGACTATTTGTGTGATAAATTCTTTGAGTTAACTTGCTATTTTCATGAGAAATAAAATTGACAAGTCGAATTTGGAGATTATTTTCTTCTTGCAAGAGATCCTGCGGGAAAAGTGTTGCTAAATTTCTTCCTTCGTCCATTTCATATGCCACTGTAGGGCGAACGGAAACAAAATACTTTTCCTTGCTCTTGAGAATTTTTTTCCGTTGAACATAGACCCAATTTTTCCTTTTTTTTGATTCCTTAGAATCTTTTTTTTGTCTTTCTGGCGGTATCAAACAGCCACCTAATATCTTATCCGCCTCTTCAGGAAAATGAATATCTCCGGAAAATATTTTGAGTTCCGTATGGCTTTTTTTTCTCTTCACTCGGACCAGTCCGCCTAGTCGACTTCTTGTATTTTTTGTGAGTTGTGTATTCACTCCAATAATACTATTGTCAAGTATCTTTAGGGATGAAGATCTCGGCAAGATATGAAGTTCTTGAAGAATGAAAAAAAACCGATCTACTTCTTTTTGGTATTTTAGACTAAATTCTTTTGTTCCTCGATGCTCAATCAAACCCTCTTTTTTTAAGATGGAATCTTCCTCTGGGCTCTCGTATTCGTCCTCTGAATCTTCTTCTGAGTCTTCCTCTAAAGTACCATATTTTTCCTCTGCGCTTTCCCCGGGGCTGCCATATTCGTCTTCTGAGTCTTCCTCTAGAGTTCCATATTCGTCCTCTTGGGTCCTATATTTGCTCTCTGGGCTCCCATATTCCTCTTCTGAGTCTTTCTCTAAAGTCCTATATTCGTTCTCTGGGTTCCCATATTCGTTTTCTGGGCTCCCATATTCGTCTTCTAGGGTTTCATATTCGTATTCGTCTTCTAGGATTCCATATTTAGATTCTTCTAGGGTTTCATATTCATATTCGTCCTCTCGGGTCCTGTATTCGTCTTCTAGGGTCTCATATTCCTCTTCTGAGTCTTCCGCTCGAGTCCTATATTCTTCTTCTAGGGTCCTATATCTAAATTTAACAATTCCTGAACCCTTTTTATCTTTTCTGTATCGGGGATCGTCAAAATAAGCAAAAATAGTATTTCTACGTAAAACACCCATAAGGGGGATTTCAATCGAAATCCCAAAACAGGATATTAGTTCTTTCTCTTGTTCTTGATGATATTGTAATGGAATGACGAACCTATTTCTTCGCTTTTTCGCCAACAAATCTGAATTATCTTGAAAAATAGAAGGATAGATAAAATTCCAATGGCCATTGGACATGATTCGATCCGACGTTGAATAATCAAGAATTTCCCTATCTTTTTTACCATAAGTATTCATTTGATCTTGATCCTTGTGGAGTGAAAAAGACGCTATACTGGATCTGCACATACTTACTGACAATATCCATAAATGGCTTGTTTTTGGTAATCGGCGAAGATTACCATATTGATATTCGGGCGCATGGTAAACATCAGTACTCCAGTGCATTTCGCCGTCTGATTCAGAATAAATATGCTTTTGTACCCTTTCTTTAAAATGTAAAGTGGACGTTCCGGCACGAATCTCCGCAATTACTTGTTCGGATTTTACATATTGATCATTTTGCACTAGAATCAAGCTTTTTGAGGGAATATTCACACTATATAGAATATCTTGACTCTGAATAGTTACATGCAAGTCTATATAACATAGAAAAGCAGGCTGCCCATGACGGGTACGTGTGGGGTGAACCAAATTCTCATTGAATTTTATTTTTCCATTCGAAGGGGATCGTACAAGGTCGGCAGTACCCCCTGTGAATACTCCGCCAGTATGAAAAGTTCTTAATGTTAGTTGAGTCCCTGGCTCCCCAATTGATTGACCTGCAATAATACCTACGGCTTCTCCCAATTCGACCAGATCACTATGAGTAGGACTCCGGCCATAGCATAATTGACAGATCCAAGAAGTGCTTCGGCAAGTAAAGGGGGTTCTAATATATATTGGTTGTGCTCGAAATGGTTGTGCTCGAAAGGCAGTTATGAATCGATTGACTAATCCAATTCCAATATCTTGATTTCGCGCGGCAATGCATCGTGAACCGATATATATATCGTCTGCTAATACACGACCAATTAGTGTTTGGACAAAAAGTTTTTCCGTCATCCCATTTTGAGGACTTACAGAAATACCTCGGATAGTACCACAATCTCTTCTACGCACAATAATATGTTGAACTACTTCAACAAGTCTACGTGTAAGATATCCAGCATCTGCTGTTCGCACAGCAGTATCTACAACCCCTTTGCGGGCTCCATAGCAGGAAATTATATATTCTGTCAAAGAAAGTCCCTCGCGTAAATTGCTTTGAATAGGTAAATCAATCATTTGTCCTTGAGGGTCCGACATTAATCCTCTCATACCTACTAATTGGTGTACTTGAGATGCATTTCCTCTGGCTCCTGAAAAAGACATTAGATAGACTGGATTAGAAGGATCCGTTATCCGAAAATTTGAATTCATTTCTTGTTTCAAATATTCACTTGTCGCATACCATATCTCAACAGATTGGCGTAATTTTTCTACCGCGTGTACAGCCCCATAATAATAGTGTTTCTCCAAAAGAAAACTCTGTTGTTCCGCGTCTTGGACTAACCATCCCTTAGAGGGTATTGTTAAAAGATCCTCGATTCCTAACGAAATCGATGTAGTAGTGGCTTGATGGAAGCCCAGAGTCTTTAGTTGATCCAGTATATGGGATGTATATCCCATTCCAAAATGATCTATTAATCTGCTAATAAGTCGTTTCATACCAGTTCCGTCTATCTCTTTATTATGAAAGACCAGATTGGCCCGTTCCGCCATACATAAGTACCCCCTTTTCGGCTGAGTAGGATTCGACAATTGCTGAGTAGGATTCGACAATGGGCCTGAGTCAGTGATTCGAAAATTTAATTAACTTAATTGCCTCAATCTCAATCTGGATTCGCGTGGCAAATAATGATGATACTAGGGAAATCGGAATGCCCCCCGAAAGGGGAGGGGCATCGCCGAATCTAACTTTCTTGTTTAGGTAGTGTATGAATAGGCCTGACTAAATCCTTGTATGGCTTCCTCTATTTCTCTATAAAAAGAAATATGACCAAGAGTGGTTCGAATGTATATCGAACGAATTTCTTTTTTTCTATTTCCCATTATTAGATAGTGGGCATAAATCTCATGATAAGTCCCCAAAGATTCATATTGAACTTCAATCGGAACTTCTCTTGACCCAATGACGCGTTGATCCAGGTTCCATCGTAGCCACAAGGGACTATCTAAACTGATTAGTTTTTGTCTATAAGCTCCCAGTGCATCATAAGAACTAGAAAAATGGGGTTCTTTATCTTTCCTATATTTAAAATTATTATTATTATTGTAATTTACTTTTAGATTTGGGTAGTTTCTGCAACTATTATATCTATTTGCACAAATACCTCGACGCTTTCCAATCGTTAATACATAAAGCCCGATAAGCATGTCTTGGGTTGGTACGCAAATAGGATCCCCAATAGCGGGAGATAAGAGATTCATATGAGAAAACATAAGTAAACGGGCTTCTGCCTGAGCTTCCAAGGATAAAGGTAGATGAACAGCCATTTGATCTCCATCAAAGTCCGCATTGAAACCCTTACACACTAATGGGTGTAAAGAAATAGTACGCCCCTCTACTAAAGTGGGTTGAAAGGCCTGTATGCCTAATCTATGCAGGGTAGGTGCTCTATTTAACAGTACAGGATGTCCCCGCATAACTTCTTGAAGTATTTCCCATACAATGGGTTCTTTTTCCCAAATTTTCCTTTTAGCAATCCTTACATTAGAAGTGGCGCGTTTCGTGATTAAATCGCGAATTACAAATAGCTGAAAAAGCTTTATTGCTATCTCTAGAGGTAATCCACATTGATGTAATGAAAGCGAAGGACCCACAACAATGACAGAACGCCCCGAGTAATCGACCCGTTTCCCAAGCAGAGTCTCGCGAAACCTTCCCTCTTTACCTTCAATTACATCTGAAAGTGATTTGTATACTTTATTGTGACCATCCCTCGTCGGTTGCCCGCGGGACCCACTATCAAGAAGTGTATCCACGGCTTCTTGTACCAATTTTTCCTGGCACATTACTAAATCTGCTGGCGCTAATTCACTTCTTTTTAATAGATAGGCAAGATTGTTGTTCCGACGGATAACTCTCTTATAAAGTTCATTAATGTCTGAAGTCACTACTTTATCTCCAGACCTATAAACAATAGGTCTCAATTCGGGAGGAAGAACCGGTAATAAGCACAAAACCATCCATTCTGGTTCTACATTTGTTTGAATAAAATGTTTCGCCAATTGCATGCGTCTAATCAAAAAAACTTTTCTTATTCGTCTTTTTCTATCTTCCCACTCTTCTCCACTATACCCCTCGTCTTCTAATTCCTTCCATTCGACCAAAGAATTCTCTATAATAATTCGCAAATCCAAATCTGCTAATTGTTCTCTAATAGCACCTGCTCCTGTCGCAATTTCCCGATTTCGAAAATGTTGCAAAGCCTGGGGTAGAAAAAAAGGGAGAAATGCTGTGGTTACAGGATGCAATTTCCTCTTCGAATAAACCTCGTAATCGTAAAAAAGTGGGTTTTTTAGTGCTGGGCCTAGCAAAAGAGAAATCGCCGTATACTAGGCCCTCCAACTTCTTAAGAGGTTTATCTAAAAGATTCGCGATATAACTAGGAAGACCTTTCAAATACCACACATGAGTCACGGGACATGCGAGTTTGATGTATCCCATTTGATATCTTCGTATCCGAGAATCCACAAATTCGACCCCGCATTTTTGGCAAAATCTTTCGTCTTCGTTTTCAGCTCCGCTCGCTCGAGAATTGCCACAAGCGCAAATCCCGCTTTTTATGGGTCCAAAGATTCTTTCGCAAAACAATCCATCTTTTTCTGGTTTATCGGTTTTATAATGAAAAGTAGAGGGCCTTGTGACTTCGCCAACGACTTCTCCATTAGGTAGGTTTTTGTTAGCCCAAGCCTTTATTTGTTGAGGGGAAACGAGTCCAATTTGAAGTTGTTGATGTTTATATTGGTCAATCATAAAATAGAAATAAGAAAAGAATTTATATTTATTCCGATCAAACTTCCTCCCTATTAACCTGGAAGTTCTTTTCAGATACAAGGAAATGATTCAGTTCTAGAGCCAAAGATCGTAGTTCTCGAACGAGCACTCGAAAAGATTCTGGAGGATCCTCATGATTAGGTATTCTTTTTCCCCAGATCGTAGCATTAAGTATTTCTTGGCGAGCTATAAGATGGTCAGATTTATAAGTAAGTATCTCTTGTAAAATATGAGCAACACCAAATCCTTCTAAAGCCCAAACTTCCATTTCTCCTACTCGTTGTCCCCCTTGCTTGGCTCTTCCTCTAACCGGTTGTTGTGTAACAAGTGAGTAGGGCCCAGTAGAACGCCCATGAATTTTCTCATCAACTTGATGAATTAATTTTAAGATATAGGACTTCCCTATTAGAACAGGTTGCTCAAAGGGGTCGCCTGTTCTTCCATCAAATATTCTGCTTTTTCCCGGGTACTCGGGTTCAAATACCCATGGATTTTTTGTTTCTTTACTGGCTTCATATAATTCTGAAAACACAAGTTTTCTTGAAGCCTCTTGCTCATATCTCTCATCAAAGGGTGCTATTCTATAATGTTTCTTTAGCAGATCCCCCGCTAATCCGAGCGAGCTTTCAAATATTTGTCCCACATTCATTCGGGAGGGTACTCCTAAGGGATTGAAGACCATATCAACGGGTGTTCCATCTTGCAAATAGGGCATATCTTGCCTAGGCAAAATTTTGGAAATGATCCCTTTATTCCCATGTCTTCCGGCTACTTTATCCCCAACTTTGATTTCACGTTTCTGTAAAATATATACACGAACCATTATGTCGAGCGGGTCCCTTTGGATCCATTTCACATCGATAACGCGCCCTCTTCCACCTATAGGTAATTTCAGAGAAGTTTCTTTTGAAGTGGAAACCTCAAGGCCAAATATGGCCCGTAATAATCCAGCTTCCGCGATATAAGATGATTCGCTCGCTATCTGAGGCGTTAATTTACCTACTAAAATATCACCAGTTTCTACCCAGGATCCCAACCTAACAACTCCATTTCTGTCCAAATTGCGGAGTAAATGTTCTTCTAGATGTGGTATTTCTTTAGTGATTTTTTCAGCGGAGCCCTGGCTTGTCGTATCCGTCTGAATTTCATATTTCCGGATGTGAAAAGAGGTATAAATATCTTCATATACCAAACGTTCGCTAATTAGTACTGCGTCTTCAAAATTGTAACCTTCCCATGGCATATAAGCTACTAATACGTTTTTTCCTAAAGCAAGTTCGCCCCCAATTGTAGCAGCTCCTTCTGCTAAAATTTGTCCTTTTTTAATGGATTTACCCCGTGGAACCCGGGGTTTTTGGTGCATACAAGTATTTTTGTTAGAGCGACGGTGGTTAACTAAAGGAATACTTATAGTCTTCCCACTACTTGATAAAAGTATCTTATGACTATCAGTAGAAATGATCTTTCCCTCGCGTTCGGCTATAATGGAAACCCTCGAATCTAGAGCTGTTTGGCGTTCCAATCCAGTTCCAACAATGCATTTCTCGGACCGAGAAAGCGGAACTGCTTGGCGCTGCATATTAGAACTCATTAAAGCCCGATTCGCATCATTGTGCTCAATAAAAGGAATGAGAGAACCCCCAATAGAAAAATATTGGAAAGGAAAAATACTTCTAACATGAATCTGTTCCCATGCAATAGTCAAGAATTCTTGACGGTATCTAGCCGGAACAACCTGTTCTTCCTGAATACCTTGATTCAAGGACAAAGAATTTCCTGCTGCTATCATATAATATTCATCTCTATTTGGTGATAGATAAACCACCTGTCTCTCTTTTTTTTCTTTTGCTTTCTCAGCAGATATTTCATAAAACGGACTCTCTATGGATCCCCACAAGTGATCAATTCTCGCATGAATTGTTAAGGATCCAGTAAGTCCAACATTGATTCCTTCAGACGTGTCAATTGGACAAATACGCCCATAGTGACTCGGATGAATATCTCGGCTCCGAAAACTTGCGGTTCTCCCCGTCAACCCTCCAGGACCTAAACAACTCACTTTTCGCCCATGAACAGTTTGTGTCAATGGATTCGTTTGATCAAAAACTTGAGATAACGGGTATGTGCCAAAAAAGGTCTCATAAGTAGTTATTAATAAAATTGAAGTTGAAGTTGGAGTTACCAAAGTTTGGGGAGTCGGTTTCGATTGACGTATGAATACTCTACGAATAGTTTTTTGAACTGCATGTTGTAAACGACCAAGAGCCAATCCGAATTGATCTTGTAACAGATCCGCAACCGAACGAATACGTTTATTTTTCAAGTGATTCATATCGTCATCGTCAAGTATACCCGTTCCAAATTTCATTCCAATCAAATGATCCGTAGCGGCCAATACATCTCGTGGTAACAAGAATGTATTGTTCTGAGGAATATCAAGATTAAGTCTCCGATTCATATTTCGTCGACCAATCCTTCCTAATTCACATTTTTGTTGAAAAAATTTCTTTTGTAATTCCTCGCATAAGGACTCCGAAAATACCAGGTCCCCACCTACACAAGCAAATTGTTGATAAAACTCCAAAATAGCTTTTTCTTTTGACTCAATCCTCTTCTTCTCTTTAGCATTCGGGAAAGACAAGAAAATTTCAGGGTAGGAAACATTATCCAGAATTTCTCTTAGATTCGAACCCATAGCTGATGATAGAACTAGAATAGATATCTTTTGTTTTCTACTCACGCGAGCCCATATCCTTTCTTTTTTATCAATTGCTAATTCCGATCTCCCCCCCCAATCTGATATTATAGTGCCAGTGTAGATAGAAATTCCCTTATGATCTAATTCCGAGCGGTAGTAAATACCAGGACTTAGCAATATTTGATTGATCACAATTCGGTATATTCCATTTATAATAAAGGTTCCTAAGGAATTCATTATAGGAATGTTTCCGATAGAAATGGTTTGCTTTTGCACATCGAAACCAAAAATTAATCTCGCAGATACATATAATTCGGAAGAATAGGTGAGTGATTCATACACAGCATCTCTTTCTTTTATCGAGGGTTCTAGCAGTTGATATCCTTTCGCAAATAATTGAAATGCAATTTCGTGATCTGGATCTTTAATTGTTGGAAACTTGTCAAGTTCTTCTGCCAAGGCTTGATTAATGAACCTACAAAATCCCTCGAATTGGATCTGACTAAATCCGGGTATTGTGGACATTCCCTCGTTTCCATTCCGGAGCATCTTAATCTTAAGTTTCCTGTTTATCAAAGAAAAATTCCATTATCAGCTCACTCTTCATCAATCCCTATGGATCGATCTAGCAATCATGGAATCTATATTCTGTTTACTGAATCACATGAAATTCTAGGGAACTCCACATACGTATTTCATATATGTATTTCATACATATGAATAGAGACCATTTGGACGAAAGTTCGAGTTTGCCAGGGGTACAAATGAAATGAAAATGAATTGATAAAACATTCCTACAAAAAAAATTCTGCCACTTATACTTTATGTTATGATATTCTAATCAGATTGGATGGCAAAGATTTCTCATTTTATCTCCTTTCTATGAATGTAATAAAGCCGTAATATAATATACTAGAAAGTTTGACTTTACTTCGATTTAGAATAGCGTGCTTACTTTAATTTCTCAAAATAATTTGAGGGTTCTTTTTTATTTCGGATCGGAGTAGTATAATTGCTAGAAAATTCAGTATTTCATTGTGGAATTCTAAAATAAAGTAAGTCCCTTTTTTAAGTACATGCCAATCTAGTTATCCACCTCTCCCCATATCCATGCTTTTCTTTTATCGTAATTTCACTTGGGTACGCCAAGATAGTCAGGTTATACTCTATATCAGAGCAAATTTCCTTTTTTTATTCAAGATATTTAATTTAATACTTTGAAAAATTAAAGCATGATTCCCCATAGAGATATGTACATAAAGGGGATCTTTGGATAATAATGCTGTTCGGACCTAAAGTTTACCTATACACGGATTAAGCATAAAGCCATAATATTTTATTATGCCATTGAAGGGGGGGGAGATAATACCGATTTAAGAGTAGTTCACTACTGCAATAAAAAAAAGAGAATTCTAGTTAACGGTTCCAATTTATTCTGAATTTTGCAGCCTGTGAATAGAAATCCACTTTTTCTTCTTTTTCATCTCAATAGAAAGAAATGGGAAGTTTTATTGTGTTAACAATGTATGTTTTAAGATAGAATCTATCGAGGAGAATAATAGAAACTGGATCAAAAAAAGCAGGAATAGATTTTTTGAAAAAGATTGGAAAAAAGTAAGTAGAATTATATTCAAAATAAAAGGGGCTTTTCGTAAGAAAACGTGGATGAATACTTGCTGTTTTCTAGATTTTTGATCGGATTTTTTGGCGGCATGGCCAAGCGGTAAGGCAGGGGACTGCAAATCCTTTATCCCCAGTTCAAATCTGGGTGCCGCCTGATCAATAAAATACTTAGGTTTTTTTTATAGTGCTGATCGAATTCGATAAATTTTTACTTCGCATAAGTTCGGGCAAGAGAGTAACTGGGCCTGCCGATACTGGGTTTAGAGAAACCATACCATAGTTCTATCCTCAAACTAGGGTTAGGGTTTGTTTTGACGGTAGTGGCCAAAATGGTTATCAATAGGGGTGAGGTAGTGTTTCCTTATTCTTTTATTATATGAATTTGAATTGGTTCTTAATTGAGATTCGATTTGATAATTTTAAAATACGAGGATAAGATGTCAGAAATCTTGGTATCCAAAGAAAGGTCCCTAAGGGGCATTCTTTTTTTTTTTCAATCTAAGATTCAAGAAGGGACTCCACGAAAGAATATCAAGACTTACTAATTATTATACATTTTTTTATCGTACATCTTATGTTACCTACATACACTAAAGTAAGGACTACTTAATTCTAACGAGAATCAGATTAAATAGGTCGATCAAAAATCAATTTAGGAGTTGTATTATGGATAAAATCTCTTCATTCTTTCATAGAATGATACAAAGCAAGGCTGCAGGGTTTAGGTCAAAAATAAACATTAGGTAAGGTAGGTATCCAATAAATATTTATCTATCGATAATTTTATGGTATATTCGGGCGTCCTTTGCTTAAAAAAAAAAAAAAGAGTAACAAAAGGAATAAAAAATCTTCCTATTCCCGCTTCTTCTATTCAGGACATCATTCCCGTACTCTTTCTTTTTTAAGGAAAAAAGGGCTATAGTATCTCGTATTTTTAATGCTCTCTAATTCTACCAGAATTCCTATAAGAATTTGTTAGGAGTAAATTCCTTGAACTGATTGATCCATGGCCTTAGGGCGGAATCCCTTTTTGACTCTGTACCCTTGATTCCACTATGATTATTGATCAATAGTAGAATAATCCCTTCATAGAAATAGGAGACATAATTTAGATGGATATAGTAAGTCTCGCTTGGGCTGCTTTAATGGTAGTCTTTACATTTTCTCTTTCACTAGTAGTATGGGGAAGGAGTGGACTCTAGGGATACTACTAATTGATTAAGTAATCAAATTGTTGTATCAATTCTTTTCTTTAATGGATCATTTTGCATTAATCATTTTGTCAAACGTTATTCTTTAATCTTTTTCTTTAGTTTTGTTTCACTCCTGTAAGAAACTCTTGTATTGTAAGTTGTAATGTAAGAAAGAGCCATTATACCAATTCAGAATTTCTACTAGAAATGACGAATGGTTAAAAAAAGTTCTATACATAAGAAAATTAGACTTTCTTCCACGGAACTATTCACGGCATATCACACATTTTCCATTTCCTTTTACTTTTTACTATAGTCTATTCTTCATATTATTTTTCTTTCCTTCCATGGATTCTTTGGTCAAGAATTGTCTTAGATTTTTTTATTTTGACCTGATTGAAATTAAGTGGATGCAATGAAAAAAGAAATTGAATTAGACTACTTAACTATTTCAATCTACTAATCTATTCTATGTAGATTCAAAGATAATATAATAGAAAGAATCTAAAGTGTCGTAGAAAAAACTATATGTAGTTCTTTCTACCACACTTTAAGATTCCAACCAGATCCTTTCATTTAAGACTTGGATTTTTTTTATTTAATCCCTTTTTAATTTCTTCAATGATTAATTGGAATTCCAATTAATTATTTTGGCTGACTGTTTTTACATAAATAATAAGTAAAAAAGAAGTAGGAACTAGAATGAACAGTGCAGTAGCAATAAATGCGAGAATATTGACTTCCATAACCTCTTTATTTTTTATTTTCACAATAACTCGGGATGTAATCCCATGGAGAGGAAAAAGGGGTATCTTGTAAATTCAAGGGTAGGGCTTGCATTCTGATAATACTGAATCAATTCAATATTATGAATATCGGATCTATCAAATCAATTCATGGATGAGAGTTATATTTCACGGATGAGAGTTATATAGTATAACATAGGAAGATCCTCTATCCACACTAAGACCAAAATGGGTTTTTTGATTGGATTAGGAATTCCCTCTTTTTTAATCCTTTTCTACTTTTTCTTTTCTATATCTCTAACCCACGAGCTTTCTTAATCTTATACTTTCTTAATCTTATACAATTTCCCTTCCTTTTTCTTATAGTTATACATACAATTATGTATGTATTATATGACCAACTTTCACTTTCTATGGGTCACATAGACATCCAAATAAGCAGTAGAAGTGAGATGGGGAAAAGAGGTCTGAAATAAAAAGGGAATACGATTTATGTATGGATTCCGGTAAAATACCGGTACTCTATTCCATAAGAGTGGAATAGGAAATTAAGATGAGGATGGTATCATCATAAAGAAAGATAGAGTAATATAATATCCTAAATTCTACTAATCCACATATCGTATGTGTGTCTTTCTTTATCGATTGGGAGTAGTGAAAAAAAAATTCCTATATGCCCTCCCTCCCTCTTTAATGAGAGATGCAAAATAAAAAAGTGAAGTAAGGGTGCCCTGTGGGTATTTGATCTTGCTCCCTGCCCCTTTTTTTCATGGAAAAAGGAAATATCAATTTCTCCATTCATTGAACCCTAGTTCGGGACTGACGGGGCTCGAACCCGCAGCTTCCGCCTTGACAGGGCGGTGCTCTGACCAATTGAACTACAATCCCCGCGGGGTGTATGGCATACCCATTCTTAAATAGAACCATAAGAAGATTCGATTCGTCTTTCGTACTCTAAGAAATAGACGAATCATATACTACATACCCACATATTATATTATACGTGGGTATAGTGAGAGTGACATAACTAGTATGTCGTGATTTTTTATCACTAAAAATGGATAATAATCCAGCCTTCAATAAGAAAAACTCTTTTGTTTGTAAGAAAGGAATGAGAGAGATATGGATTAGAAAAAAAAATTTCCCTTTTTTCTTTATCTTTTATTTCTATAGATCAGACATTTTATTTTATGGAAGAAAAACAAAAGGATTTAGTTCATACTCACGAAGCCCTAGATTTTTGGTTTGGGCCGAGCTGGATTTGAACCAGCGTAGACATTGTCAACGAATTTACAGTCCGTCCCCATTAACCACTCGGGCATCGACCCAGGAAGAATTTATTCTAGGGTTTTTGCTAATCTATGATTAACCTCCTTTCATAATACTCCCTACCCCCAGGGGAAGTCGAATCCCCGCTGCCTCCTTGAAAGAGAGATGTCCTGAACCACTAGACGATAGGGGCATCACTAGACGATAGGGCCATATACAACCGCTCGTGATTATACTATAATCATAGTATGAGCAGTTTTTTGGAATTGTCAATATACTCGAAAAGTATAAATAGATCCAAAGCAAAGAGTTTTTCCAACTTTTCTGTTATGTTTTCATCTAGGATTTTTTTTAGTTGATCGTTATAGATTAATTCTCCGTGCTTCATTTAGTGTTCATACCAAAAATGCATCCATCCCGCACTAAGTCATAAAATTCTCTAAAAATATAGAGAAAGTTTCAAAAACAAAGAAAAAAAGTGAATCAATTTAGTAGAAAAGTACTCTATCAGATTCGAACCAACGACTTACGTCTTAGCACGAGATTACTCTACCACTAATTTAAAAAGCCCTTTATCGGATTTGAACCGATGACTTATGCCTTACCATGGCATTACTCTACCACTGAGTTAAAAGGGCTTTTTATTTAATTCAAAAATTAGCCACTTGGATTTCCCATTATGGGTCTACTGCATAATGTACATATTATATATATAATATATAGAGATAGAGAGAGAGACATTATGTAGAGATTGTATATGTATATATCGATATCTTGAGAGCTCAAAATAAAATTAATAAAAAAAAACATACCCTACATAACATATCCAACTCTTCTTGGTTCAGGGTTTTCCGTTTCCGAAGACTAGTAAAATAGGCGGATTCTGGAACCCCAAGGATTCAACGGTATATGGATATGGAAAATATAAGATTTCCGATCCTAGCGGGAAAAGGCGGGGAACAGATACCCAATAGGATATAGGATCCTTGGGAGGAACTTTTGGTAATGGCCTTGATCCTCTATGCTATTTTTTATGTGTTCTTAGTTCTATTGAACTTTTTGCATTCTTTTAAACAAGAATCTAATAAACTAGAATTGAGTCAGTGGAAAAAAGGAGAGAGAGGAAAGTGTTAAATGGAGAGAGTCGACTAATCAGAGACTTTTAGGATCTTCTTTACATCAGGTAAATCTGTCGGCCCTGTCCGTTTTTTTCTTTAAGTTACGACTCTTTGCTGCTTACTTCTATCAAGCCATAGGGAAAGTCTATGATGAATTTGGAAAACTCATCTCACTCTTACTCTATGGCTCGGACTTAATGGGGGAAGAAAACATCTTCCATAATTTCTTTTTTGTTCAATTCTGGACAAAAAAGAAAAGGAAAAAAGGAATTTATAGGGACAGTGTTACCCCCTATATCCCCTAGTTTATATTGTAGGAATAATAAAACAATTTAGCAGTCTGACACACTTACGTCCTTGCAAAGTAAATAATTATTATTGTAGTCGTAACCGTAGAATAGGATCCTAATCAAAATAAATACATTTGGTTCAGGCGCTATTAGCATGGTAAGAAAAGATTTTTTTTACAGACCAGAGGGGCTATCTAAATCCTAAAGTAAAGGCGAGCGATCGAAGTAGAAGTACCAACGGCTCAGTGTCATGAACCTTCTCCATCTGATTCAATAAGGGGGAATTAGCCTTCTTGTCAAATGGCTATCCTTGACAAAGGGTACCATTTATACCATAATCTACAATGTAGCGGGTATAGTTTAGTGGTAAAAGTGTGATTCGTTCTATTAATAACTGAATTTGAAATGATATACTTAAGGCATCCTTAAGTTTTTTATTTTTATATTCCGATGAAAACTTTAGTTCTTATAAAGGATTAAATCCTTTTCCTCTCAATAGCATATTGAGGAAGAATATACATTCTGGCGATTTGTATCCAAAGACTAATTTAAATTGCATCCAAAATAAAAATAGGATTATGAGTACAGAGTCGCGAAGCATAATTTTGCATTGGATTAAGTATTCCAATTTTGAAAATATGAGTAAAGGATCTATGGATGAAGATACAAAAAAGTTGATTTCCAATCGTAACTAAATCTTCTTAAAATAAGGAATAAGGAAGCCAAATAGCTAAAAAACGATAGTTTTGGTTTACTAGAACCATCCGCATATTGTTTCAGCTCGGTGGAAACCCAATTCTTTTCCTCAGGATCTCTTGAATGAAATTAGGGAACGAAGTAAGTAGATTAGATGAATTTAGATAGAATTTCTATCTCCTACTCTATAAGGATCATCTAGAAAGCGGAGAGCTTTGGTTCCATTCAAATAGAAAAGCTGACATAGATGTTAAGTGGTGAGAATATCCATAAAGGAGCCGAATGAAATCAAAATTTCATGTTCGGTTTTGAATTAGAGACGTTAAAAATAATCAACCAACGTCGACTATAACCCCTAGCCTTCCAAGCTAACGATGCGGGTTCGATTCCCGCTACCCGCTCCATTCTGTATAAAAGGAGTATTCTATTTGTCTAGACATGTTAGAGGCTTGTATTCAAGCCTTTTTTGTCCACCAGTTTCTGGTACTCCAGAGCGGAGTAGAGCAGTTTGGTAGCTCACGAGGCTCATAACCTTGAGGTCACGGGTTCGATTCCCGTCTCCGCACTTAGCAGTCTGTATAAAAGGACTATTCTATTTCTCTAGATATGTATGGTAGAGGGGCGTATCCAACCCTTTTTTATTCATTAGTTCCCGGCCCTAGAGGGCAAAATTGAGCAGTTTGCGAAGTCACTTGCCTTCAAAAAAAGAAGGCGCAAGGCCTCTCCCTACCCTGCAGAAAATAAAAATGAAACGAAAGGGACAGTCTACCTCTCCCTTCCCTTTAAAAAAAGTTTGCCCGTTGTTTGTCTCAGTTAATACCCAATTTTTGGAGCTCTGTTGGCGAGTTCTATTTCTGCCTCTGGAGCGCCCTCTTTTTTTGAGTGGGATGCAAAGGAAGGGTAAGATAGTAAGGGATACGGCACTAGACTAACACCTAATTAATACTTAATTTAATATAAGTAGTTAAACAGTTAACTAGACTAAACTTTTTATCATAGTACTTTGATAAATTAAGCGGGCGAGCGGCGGGAATCGAACCCGTATCTTCTCCTTGGCAAGGAGATATTTTACCATTGAACTACGCTCGCTACGGTATATATTTTATAGCGTATATCCGCCTGGGTCGACCTTCTATGTCTGGGTCGACCGTTTCATTTCATTTTCTATTATATTAGAGTTTTCCTTTTTTTATTATCTGTCAATGAATATTCTAATGGGAATGGAATTTCATAATACTGAAAGAGAAGAGCTAGCAATTCGGAACGCAAATTGCGTTTTAATACGTCTCACTATTCTAATTTTTTAGAAGAAATGGCCTTTATTATTTCTTTTTTATGGGGTTAATAAATATTAACCAAATTTCATTTAAGAAATGAGAGAATTCAGAATAGCTACGAGAAAGACTAGTCCAATCCATAATGATGTACCGGAAAATACAACATTTTTATTATTTGACCAACCATCAGGAGAAGCAAATACAAGGGGTACACTAATTACTAAGACTGAGGAAGTCGCAATTAATGCAAAAACAGCTAATTGGAAAGCAATAGTCATATTTCTAATCCTCCAAGCTACCATCAAATAAAGTTGACTACATATTTGATCCCTCACTTAAACCAAAATTGTAAAAAAATACAAGAAGTAGGAGGGGTTTAATCATGAATCCATTGATTCTTCTCTTTAATTCAAATTTATTACTTAAACCGCTTTTTTATTTGGATATGGGGGTGAGAAGAGATTATTTACTCTTTATTTCACAAGCGGGTATAGCGGATCCTGTATCCGTGTATACAGTATACAGAGATATATCGAAAAGGAACTTGTATCTGATATCTTTCTAGAGGCTAATAAATCTTTTTATTTTTTATATGGCTATGTTCTATTTGTAGGAGTAAAATAAGGATTAGGCTGTGGAGAGATGGCTGAGTGGTTGATAGCTCCGGTCTTGAAAACCGGTATAGTTCTAGGAACTATCGAGGGTTCGAATCCCTCTCTCTCCTTTTGCTTATTGAATACGTTTGTTTCTTTCATTTTTATTTATTTTTTTTTTCTGTCCCTTATCTTTCTTTCATAAAAAGGAATGAATGGCTCGGCTAGATGGAATAACCGAGCCAGAACAGAAAAAAAGTAGAACAGGTATAAATAAGAAAATCTTAGTTAAGAGGGTTCATGTAAAGAACAGGTTCCAAATCACGATCGATTCCCTTTTCAAAACCTGCTGCAGCAGCTCGGGCTCTTCCTGCATGCCATAAATGGCCCACAAAAAAGAAGAATCCTAGAACAAAATGAGAAGTTGATAACCAACTTCTAGGAGAGACATAATTAACTGCATTGATCTCGGTAGCTACGCCACCCACGGAATTTAAAGAGCCTAAAGGAGCGTGGGTCATATATTCTGCTGAGCGTCGTTCTTGCCAAGGTTGTATGTCTTTTTTCAACCTACTCAAGTCCAAACCGTTGGGGCCCCTTAGAGGTTCTAACCATGGAGCACGAAGGTCCCAAAAACGCATAGTTTCCCCTCCAAAGATAACCTCCCCAGTTGGGGAACGCATTAGATATTTACCTAAACCTGTGGGTCCTTGAGCGGATCCCACATTAGCTCCAAGACGCTGGTCTCTAACTAGAAAAGTAAATGCTTGAGCTTGAGAAGCTTCTGGCCCGGTGGGTCCATAAAACTCACTCGGATAAGCTGTATTATTGAACCATACAAAACAACAAGCGATAAAACCAAAGACAGATAAAGCAGCTAAACTATAAGACAAGTAAGCTTCTCCAGACCATACAAATGCACGGCGAGCCCATGCGAAGGGTTTGGTTAAAATATGCCAAATTCCGCCAAATACACAAATAAAACCCAACCATACATGCCCACCAATTATATCTTCTAAATCATCTACACTAACAATCCACCCTTCTCCACCAAAAGGAGATTTTAGTAAATAACCAAATATAACACTGGGACTAAGGGTCAAATTGGTAATTTTTCTTACATCTCCCCCCCCAGGGGCCCAGGTATCATATACACCGCCAAAATAAAGAGCCTTGAGTACTAGAAGAAAAGCACCTAGACCTAACAAAATTAAGTGAATACCCAAAATTGTAGTCATTTTATTTCTATCTTTCCAGACATAACCAAAGAATGGAAAAGATTCCTCAAGAGTCTCGGGTCCCAGAAGCGCGTGATAAATGCCACCGAAGCCTAAGACTGCGGAGGAAATTAGGTGAAGTACGCCAGATACAAAGTACGGAAAAGTATCTAGAACTTCCCCCCCTGGCCCTACTCCCCAACCTAGAGTAGCTAAGTGTGGAAGTAAAATCAACCCTTGTTCATACATGGGCTTTTCTGGTACGAAATGGGCCACTTCAAATAGGTTCATTGCTCCGGCCCAGAATACGATTAATCCGGCATGAGCTACATGAGCTCCAAGCAGTTTACCGGACAAATTGATAAGTCTGGCATTCCCAGCCCACCAAGCAAAGCCGGTGGTTTCTTGGTCACGACCAGCTAAAACGAAAGTTCCATTAAAGAGCGTTTCCACGTGGTAGAACCTCCTCAGGGAATATAAGATTTTCATGAGGCTGATCCTGAGCTGCCATCCACGCACGAATACCCTCGTTTAAAAGAATATTTTTGGTGTAGAAAGTCTCAAATTCAGGATCTTCCGCTGCACGGATTTCCTGGGAAACAAAGTCATAGGCACGTAAGTTCAGAGCCAAGCCAACTACGCCAATAGCACTCATCCATAAACCGGTGACGGGTACAAATAGCATAAAGAAATGTAACCAACGTTTATTGGAAAAAGCAACACCAAAGATTTGGGACCAAAAGCGGTTAGCAGTGACCATTGAATAAGTTTCTTCAGCTTGAGTTGGGTTAAAAGCACGGAAGGTATTTGCACCATCACCGTCCTCAAATAGAGTGTTTTCTACGGTCGCTCCATGAATAGCGCATAGCAGAGCCGCACCTAATACTCCGGCAACTCCCATCATATGAAATGGGTTCAACGTCCAATTATGAAATCCTTGGAAGAAAAGGATGAATCGAAATATCGCTGCTACGCCAAAACTCGGCGCAAAGAACCAACCAGATTGCCCCAGTGGATAAATAAGGAATACAGAAACAAAAACAGCAATTGGACCAGAGAATGAGATTGCATTATAAGGCCGCAATTGAACAGACCGAGCAAGTTCAAATTGGCGTAACATGAAACCTATTAGTGCAAAAGCCCCGTGGAGAGCTACAAAAGTCCATAGACCGCCTAATTGACACCAACGAGTAAAATCTCCTTGTGCTTCGGGCCCCCATAGTAGCAACAAAGAGTGTGCTAAACTATTGGCAGGGGTAGAAACTGCTGCGGTTAAGAAATTACAACCTTCCAAATAGGAACTAGCCAATCCATGGGTATACCAAGAAGTTACAAAAGTTGTCCCTGTAAACCAACCCCCTAAAGCGAAATAAGCACAAGGAAAGAGCAATAGGCCAGACCATCCTACAAAAACGAAACGGTCCCTTCGTAACCAGTCATCCATAGTATCAAATAGATCATTTTCTTCTTTAGGAATTCTACCAAGGGCTATAGTCATAGTGATCCTCCTATTCAATTACTTCAACCATTTCCGAGCACCTCATATCACTTTCCAAGGCATATGATAGTTTTATTATCTGTGGACGATTTCTTTCTCGTTCAATGCCCTTTTTCAATGGTCTCGAAGAGAGAAATTTCCCATTTTTATCTATGGAGTCACAGTCACAACCGAGGTCGTGGTAAATCCATGAATTTGATTCGATTTGTTTTTCTTATACTATTTATTTGTTTTTTCTTATACTATAGAAATAGAAATAAATTGTTTTTCTTATACTATAGAAAGAAATAAACCTTTGAATTCAGCATTATTCCAAGACTCCTATTTCAAAGTCTATCTTTTAAGGGAAAAATGCAAATAAAAGTAACCCTTCTTTTCCCATTCCCTCTCTATTGCATGGGTGGAAGAACTAAAATAATAGAGGATTCTGAAAAAAAAAAATGGACCTTCGAAATCCAATTTTATGTGTAGCGCAAAGGAGTTGCGATTTCTTCTTATTCCTATAGAACATCTAGTAACAAGAATATGAAATCGTAAATAGCGAAAAATTCTTGTCTTGCGCGGTCTAAGTCTAAGGAAATAAAAAAAATTCGCTTATACAATTTCATCTACATCGAATTTATATATCAGAATAGCGGATAGAGGCATCATTAAAGGAGTCAGGTCTACTTACTTTATGCTTCTTTCCAATTTTATGGTGGATTTGATAAGAACCCTTTTTGCTTTCTTGATAAATAATCGACAAAAAAAGCGTTTTTTTTTATATAACCTGCTTGTTTTATTATAATTATAACAAGTCCTATATGGAAATGCCCGCTAAAGAGAAAATCTATTTGATTGTCTCTCGGCCAATATCGATTTTTAGAAAGAAAAAACAAGAATTTTCTTCTTTTTTTATTAACATTAAGAAAAAAGAATATAATTAAAATGGAATTGGCAATATAATTTTTATAGACTTTTGAAAGAAAAAAAAGGGGTTTTTTTGCAACCGTTATTTCTTATTTCTTGCCTATATCATATCACGGAAACCTTTCGCTTTGGAACGTGGAGAGATGGCTGAGTGGACTAAAGCGGCGGATTGCTAATCCGTTGTACAATTTTTTTGTACCGAGGGTTCGAATCCCTCTCTTTCCGCTCCCTTGGATCATTTGGGACTTTCGAATTGGAAAGAATTCTGACCCCCGGATTTTCTCATAGATAAATGTACGAAACAAATCCAATAAGAAAAAAAAAAACTGAATTTTTACTCCTCGCGTCCAGGATTCCGTCCTGGGTCATTAGATAAGAATCCAAAGATAAAGAGTGAAACAAAGAATATCACTACTGTATAAACAAAAAGTTTGAGAGTAAGCATTACATAATCTCCAAGATTTTTTTTTAAGGAATAGATTACCAGTTTTTCCTTACCACACGGATCCACTAGGATGGTTTTTTTTTATACCTAAAAATGCAAAAAAGAATTCTTGAAAAAAATTGCAAGAATTCTTTTATAATAAGCACTCTTATCAATAGCAAAAATAGGGTTAGGTGGTTAGGTATTGTGTAGGTACCTTTAGGTACCTGCTCAACCTAGGTGCAGGGGAGTAGAAAGGCTGATCCAAATTTATTGCTGTAGCTACCCATTCAATGTAGAAGAATTTAAATTTTAGAATCGAAGGTTCATAATATAAAAATATAAAACTTCTCGGCTTTTACCCATTTTAAAATTTTTTTGGAATGAACACATCATTCAATTTGGCATACAGAGTACTAAAGATTTCATCGAAAACTTACAGCAGCTTGCCAAACAAAGGCTAATAGAAAAAAGAATAGAGGTATAACAGGCATAATATCCACGATTGGATTGAAAATAGCATAAGCTTCGGGTAATTTGGCAAAGAAAAAACTAGTAGGATAAAGAACAGAATTAAAACAGATACAGGTTAAACTAAGTATATTAGGCATAACAAGCATTTCATTCTTGTAGAGTAAATAATTGGATTTTTCTTGAGTTATTTTTTTAAGGGAAAGAAGGAAAAGGCAGATTCAAAATCTTTTTTCTTCGGACTTTCCCAAACACAAAATACCTCCTTGTATTCGCACTCTCAAATGAGAGTGGAATAAATTCGACTTTCATATAATATCTTAATAGAATTCCATGTAATGATCAATGCATTTTTTTGATTCTATATTATCCGCATGTGTAGAATACTAGCAAGAGAATATCCCTCCTTTTTTATGTAATTGAAATGGTATTGACGAATAACAAATAAACATACTAGTGTTTATTAGTGTCGCATAAAACCCGAAATGGGGCGTGGCCAAGTGGTAAGGCAGCGGGTTTTGGTCCCGTTACTCGGAGGTTCGAATCCTTCCGTCCCAGATTGTTTCTGATGAAACAAACGGTGAAATCATATAGTATTCCGTACGAGACAAAAGTTTATTAAAGAGAATAATGATATCTTATTCTTTCTCAGAAAACATAATAAAGTCTTAAGTCCAGTCAAATTGACTATCTTTATTTTCATGAAAAAATGGGATCTATCAAGCACATTCAGGATATGCCTCTACTATAAAATCACTTAGTCATATTTTTTTCTTCCTTTTGGTATTCGAGTTGAAGAAGTACGAGAATTCTATAACTACCAAAAACTTTCAATCTTTTCATTGGAATAGTTTATTTAGTTATTATAGTTAATTGTTTTTGGTACTGAAAAAATATATTACTACTAGAATTCTAATTCTAGTAATTAAATTAATTAAACTTTTTTGGAGGTTGATAGTTTATTTATTGAGGAAGAGTCAATCCTTCTTTTCTCACTTCAAGATTGATCATCTCGAGCCATCCGTTGAGGGTGGAAATTTAAGAATAAATAAGTTTTAAGCAAACTTGTTTAGTCGTCTTTTTCAAACTATGTTTCATTCATATGATAGAATTTTAATATGGGTTTAAATAAATTGGATCTTGGCGGAGGCTTCCCGGATAAATACTTACTTTCTTTTATCCATATTGCTCCATAGATAGCAAGTTTTAATTAGTATAAAAAAACTAAACCAATGACTATTCATGATTCCATCCATATTGGATCAATTCTCTATACCACTTTGCAATGAAAAGAGGAATGTTTGTTATGGTAAAACTTCGTTTAAAACGATGTGGTAGAAAGCAACGTGCGACTTGAAGGACATGATCGATTGTGGATTTTGCTATCCATCATTTTCCATAGTAATGAAAATGCTCTTGGCTCGACATAGCCTGTTCTATTCGTTCCGAACCAAATTTGCGCTGGGTTTAAGTAACATAGTACACGATGGAGCTCGAGAGGACAGAATTTTTTTTATCAAGGGAAAGAATCTAGGGTTAGTGAAAACTAATAAATTAGGCCAACTTTGTCAGTCTATCCTTAATATAGAAATAAATCGAAAGGTTAAAATAAGAAGAAAGTCCAATAAAAGTATATCAGAATCAATCCCTCTTATTAGATTTCTATAGAAGAGATAAATGCTTTATCGAAGGAAATAAGAAAAAAGGGTATGTTGCTACTCTTTTGAAAGAAAAAAATAGGAATTCCCGAAGTAATGTCTAAACCCAAGGATTTCACAAATCAAAGATAAAGGATTCCAGAACAAGTAAACACAATTTTCAATTGTCTCAACAACAGAGTTGGATTAGAATAAGGAATAAAAGTCAATTCGTTCGAAATGAGACAAAGAAAAGAGTTTAAAGACGACTCAAAAATTTTGGAAGGATTTTGCCTTCGAAGTTTGTCAGGCAAAATTAGCCCACTTGAGTCATGAGTATAAATGAAATTTGTTTTTTCTGTAAGGAAATTAATGCACGTCATAGTCTAATTTCTATTATTATCGACAGAAATTCGAATCATTTTCTCGAGCCGTATGAGGAGAAAACCTCATATACGTTTCTAGGGGGGGGCGTTGTTTATCTACATCTATCCCAATAAGCTGTCTATCGAATCGTTGCAATTGATGTTCGATCTCGAAGAGAAGGAAGAGATCTTCAAAAAGTAGGTTTTTATGATCCGATAAAGAATCAAACTTGTTTAAATGTTCCAGCTATTCTCTATTTCCTTGAAAAGGGTGCTCAACCAACAAGAACTGTTTATGATATTTTAAGGAAGGCAGAATTCTTTAAAGAAAAAGAAAGAACTTTGAGTTAATTGAAGAACTAAATGAATCAAAAAATAGGATAGGAGAAGATTATTAGTATTCCTAGTTGTCTAATTATTTAGACACAATTTACCTCTTTTTTAATCCTATTTGGATTTATATTATATCGTGCCAATCCAACATAAGCCCCTATTTTATTTACTTTTTCTATCTAATTTGTTTTCTTACCATTGTATTTCCATTGACAAAGGTCTATTGAACAAATAGAATTTGTAGATAGATGGGTCTCTTTATCCTCACTCCATATTCAATTTTTCCGCCTACACTTCGCTCAAATGATAAGGGTGTTCCTCTTGCATGTATTCTCATACAATATAATATATATTTTTTATAATATATATTTTTTGTTAATAAAAATCGCTAAAAATAAGGAGAATTTGGCCATCGTGATTAGGGTCGCTCTTTTTTTAACTTTACTTTAGTGGAATTTCACCGGACCTGTTCGTTTTGGCATTTGAGTGTTTTTCATGGTCGATAAAAAAAATCTTTTGATGTCTTGCTAGTTCAATGTTTTGACAGAAGCGCGCGGTGTAATTCCATTGATTTTTGGATTTCGATCGTATCTAAGATCCTTTTTTTATCTGGGTTGCTAACTCAATGGTAGAGTACTCGGCTTTTAAGTGCGACTATGATCTTTTACACATTTGGATGAAACAACAAATTCGTCCAGACTCTTGGTAGAGTCTAGAAGACCACGACTGATCCTCAAAGGTAATGAATGGAAAAAATAGCATGTCGTAATAAAATCAATCTTTTTTGAATGGAATCCAAAATTACGATTTTCTGGGTCTAATGAATAAATGGATAGAGCCTGGCTCCAATTCTGGTAAAATAAAAAGCAACGAGCTGAACTTCCTAATTGGAATGATTCCCCGCTCTAATTAGACGTTAAAAATAGATTAGTGCCGGATGCGGGGAAAGGTTGGGTTTTCCTATGAGTGGACCCTTTATTTTTTCTTTTTTTTTTTAGAAATCCTAATTATTCTTGATTATGGATTGAATAAGGGATGTTATGGATTGAATGTGTAAAAGAAGCAGTATATTGATAAAGAGGCTGTATTCCAAAGTCAAAAGAGCGATTGGCCTGCAAAAATAAAAAACTTGTTCTGTTCTTTTTTTTTAATTAGAACAAACATAAACTAATTGGGTAGAAAAGGAGCAGAAAAAGATCTGTGGATTAGACTCCCTTTCTTTCCAGGGTTTGTATTAAAAATGCAACACCCTGTTCTGACCATATTGCACTATGTATCATCATTCGATAAACCGAGAAATGCTTCTTCTCTCTGATTCAAGTAGAAATACAAATGGAAAAATTCGAAGGGTATTCAGAAAAACATAAATCTCGTCAACAATACTTTGTCTACCCACTTCTCTTTCAGGAATATATTTATGCATTTGCCCACCATTATGGATTAAATGGTTCTGAACCTGTGGAAATAGTTGTTAGTTGTAATAACAAGAAATTTAGTTCACTACTTGTGAAACGTTTAATTATTCGAATGTATCAGCAGAATTTTTTGGATAACTCGGTTAATCATCCTAACCAAGATCGATTATTGGATTACAAAAATTATTTTTATTCTGAGTTTTATTCTCAGATTCTATCTGAAGGGTTTGCGATCGTTGTGGAAATCCCATTCTCGCTACGGGAATTTTTTTGTCTGAAAGAAAAAGAAATACCAAAGTTTCAGAATTTACGCTCTATTCATTCAATATTTCCCTTTTTAGAAGACAAATTTTTGCATTTGGATTATCTATCACATATAGAAATACCCTATCCTATCCATTTGGAAATCCTGGTTCAACTCCTTCAATACCGTATCCAAGATGTTCCATCTTTGCATTTATTGCGATTCTTTCTCAACTATTATTCGAATTGGAATAGTTTTATTACTTCAATGAAATCCATTTTTTTTTTTCAAAAAGAAAATAAAAGACTATTTCAATTCCTATATAACTCTTATGTATCAGAATATGAATTTTTTTTGTTGTTTCTTCGTAAACAATCTTCTTGCTTACCATTAGCATCTTCTGGAACTTTTCTGGAACGAATCCACTTTTCTAGGAAGATGGAACATTTTGGGATAATGTACCCTGGTTTTTCTCGGAAAACCCTATGGTTCTTTATGGATCCTCTTATGCATTATGTTCGATATCAAGGAAAGGCAATTCTTGCATCAAAAGGCACTTTTTTTTTGCAAGAAGAAATGGAAATGCTACCTTATCAATTTCTGGCAATATTATTTCTGTTTTTGGACTCAGCCGCGAAGAATCCATATAAACCAATTAGCAAACTCTTGCTTCGATTTTATGGGGTACCTTTCAAGTGTACAAAAAAGTTCTTTGTTAGTAAGGAATCAAATGCTGGAGAATTCATTTCTAATAGATACTCGAATGAAAAAATTCGATACCATAGTCCCCGCTACTCTCCTCATAGGATACTTATCAAAAGCTCAATTTTGTACTGGATCGGGGCATCCTATTAGTAAACCCATTTGGACAGATTTATCAGATTGGGATATTCTTGATCGATTTGGTCGGATATGTAGAAATCTTTTTCATTATCATAGTGGATCTTCGAAAAAACGGACTTTGTATCGACTAAAGTATATACTTCGACTTTCATGTGCTAGAACTTTAGCTCGTAAACATAAAAGCACGGTACGAACTTTTATGCAACGATTGGGTTCGGCATTTTTAGAAGAATTTTTTATGGAAGAAGAGCAAGTTTTTTCTTTGATGTTCACCAAAACAACTCTTTTTTCTTTCTGTGGATCACACACTGAGCGTATTTGGTATTTGGATATTATACGTATCAATGACCTGGTCAACCCTCTTAATTAATCATTAGACGAAATTAAGAAACAGGAAAGGGTTGATAAATGATCAAGAAAAAACTTTTCTATTTTTCATTCTGAAATGTTCTTTTTATTATAATAAAGAGTAGGTGAATCAACTTACTAATTAAAAAAATTAGTAGAACTTCCTCTTTGGAATAGAAATTGGCTATTTCTACATAGGGAAAGTCGTGTGCAATGAAAAATGCAAGCACGATTTGGGGAGGGATTTTTCTCTATTGTAACAAGGAAGAATTATCTACTCCATCCGACTAGTTCCGGGTTCGAGTCCCGGGCAACCCATATAGAAAAGACCCATCAAAGTTTTTCACTTTGACTCACTTCATTTACAAATACAAAATTATTGGTTTGGTTAATTTAGTTATATGGATAGCTAATCTTTGGGCTGACTTGGTTGACATTGGTATATAGTCTATGTTATACTGTTAAATAACAAGCCTTCTATTATCTATATTCTAGTTAATACGTGTGCTTGGGAGTCCTTGCAATTTGAATAAACCAAGATCTTACCATGACTGCAATTTTAGAGAGACGCGAAAGTACAAGCCTGTGGGGTCGCTTCTGCAACTGGATAACTAGCACTGAAAATCGTCTTTACATCGGATGGTTCGGTGTTTTGATGATCCCTACCTTATTGACCGCAACTTCTGTATTTATTATCGCCTTCATCGCTGCCCCTCCAGTAGATATTGATGGTATTCGTGAGCCTGTTTCTGGTTCTTTACTTTATGGAAACAATATTATCTCTGGTGCTATTATCCCTACTTCTGCGGCGATCGGATTGCACTTTTACCCAATTTGGGAAGCTGCATCTGTTGATGAGTGGTTATACAATGGTGGTCCTTATGAGCTAATTGTTCTACACTTCTTACTTGGTGTAGCTTGTTATATGGGTCGTGAGTGGGAACTTAGTTTCCGTCTGGGTATGCGTCCTTGGATTGCTGTTGCATATTCAGCTCCTGTTGCAGCTGCTACTGCTGTTTTCTTGATTTACCCTATTGGTCAAGGAAGCTTTTCTGATGGTATGCCTTTAGGAATCTCTGGTACTTTCAACTTTATGATTGTATTCCAGGCAGAGCACAACATCCTTATGCATCCATTCCACATGTTAGGTGTAGCTGGTGTATTCGGCGGTTCCCTATTCAGTGCTATGCATGGTTCCTTGGTAACCTCTAGTTTGATCAGGGAAACTACTGAAAATGAATCCGCTAATGAGGGTTACAAATTTGGTCAAGAGGAAGAAACTTATAATATTGTGGCTGCTCATGGTTATTTTGGCCGATTAATCTTCCAAAATATGCTAGTTTCAACAACTCTCGTTCTTTACACTTCTTCTTGGCTGCTTGGCCTGTAGTAGGAATCTGGTTCACTGCTTTAGGTATTAGTACTATGGCTTTCAACCTAAATGGTTTCAATTTCAACCAATCTGTAGTTGATAGTCAAGGTCGCGTTATTAATACTTGGGCTGATATCATCAACCGTGCTAACCTTGGTATGGAAGTAATGCACGAACGTAATGCTCACAACTTCCCTCTAGACTTAGCTGCTGTTGAAGTTCCATCTATTAATGGATAAGGTTTTTCTGCTAACATATAAGAATTTTTGAAGACAGAAATACCCAATATCTTGTTCTAGCAAGATATTGGGTATTTCTGTCTTTATTTTGAATCTTTTTTTCTTCTTAATCTTTCTATTCAGAATTCAGTTAACGACGAGATTTAGTATCCTTTCTTGCATTTTCATAACTCGTGAAATGCCGAGTAGGCACGAATTCCCCCAATTTGCGACCTACCATAGGATTTGTTATGTAAATAGGTATATGTTCCTTTCCATTATGAATCGCGATTGTATGGCCAACCATTGTGGGTAGAATGCTAGATGCCCGGGACCACGTTACTATTGTTTCTTTCTCCTCCTTCATATTGACCTTTTCTATCTTTGCCAATAAATGATGAGCTACAAAAGGATTCGTTTTTTTTCGTGTCACAGCTGATTACTCCTTTTTTCCTTTTTAAAGAGTGGCATTCTATGTCCAATATCTCGATCGAAGTACGGAGGTCAGAATAAATAGAATAATGATCAATGGAAAAAAGAAAAAAATCCTTTAGCTGGATAAGGGGCGGATGTAGCCAAGTGGATCAAGGCAGTGGATTGTGAATCCACCATGCGCGGGTTCAATTCCCGTCGTTCGCCCATCGCATTATTGCAAATTCCAAAAATGCAATTTTCCATATTCCTAGTTACGTATTTACTTACGGCGACGAAGAATAAAACTATCGCTATATTTTTTCCTTTTCCTAGTTCTTCTTCCAAGCGCAGGATAACCCCAAGGGGTTGTGGGTTTTTTTCTACCAATGGGAGCTTTCCCTTCACCGCCCCCATGGGGGTGGTCCACAGGGTTCATAACTACCCCTCTTACTACGGGGCGTTTACCTAGCCAACACTTAGATCCGGCTCTACCCAAACTTTTTTGGTTCACCCCAACATTACCCACTTGTCCGACTGTTGCTAAGCAGTTTTGGGATACTAAACGGACCTCCCCAGATGGTAATCTTAAAGTGGCCGATTTACCCTCTTTTGCAATGAGTTTCGCTACAGCACCTGCTGCTCTAGCTAATTGCCCACCCCTTCCACGTGTGATTTCTATGTTATGCATGGCCGTGCCTAAGGGCATATCGGTTGAAGTAGATTCTTCTTTTCTCTCAAAAAACCCCTTCCCAAACTGTACAAGCTTCTTCCAAAGCATACGGCTTTCTAGATGTATATGACGATCTCTAGACAGATGGATCTTATATGAATCATATGATGAAGTACCACATGAGTGGATATATAGGAAAGGAATCCAAATCTGCCGAATCGCTCATGTTATGATCTTCTACATCCTAGGTCTCTGCGTTCCGTCATCTGGCTTATGTTCTTCATGTAGCATTCAGATCGAATGACTCTATGAAATTACGTCGATACTTCCACATATTATGGGTAACGTAGGAGACATCCCTATTTTCCCCCGGGGGTCTTAATTACCACTGCTTAGCTTTCAATTTGCCTCTGACCATCAAATTAAATGTGAATAACCCGTCCTCCTCTCTTTGAAACAAGGGGCGCTTCCGGTTCTGTGCGTGCTTCAAACAATTTTGTCTTCTCCATATTACCATATCTCTAGAGCCAATAATTTTCTATGAGGAACTACTGAACTCAATCACTTGCTGCCGTTACTCAACAGTTTTCTGTTGAGGTCTATCCCGTAGAGGTAGTCAAATTGGATCAGTGATCGATTTCTAGGTTTCGTCGTAAACCTAATTGGTTACTTCCAATTACGTAAATCAATAGTTCAAACCGCACTCAAAGGTAGGGCATTTCCCATTGATATAGGAACTTTTGTACCAGAAACAATAGTATCTCCAATTATAGCCCCTCTGGGATGTAAAATATATCTCTTCTCACCATCCCCATAGTGTATGAGACAAATGTATGCATTTCGATTAGGGTCGTATTCTATGGTTACGATTCTACCAGATATGTCTTTTTGATTCCGTCGAAAATCTATTTTACGGTATAGGCGCTTATGACCTCCCCCTCTATGCCTTGCGGTAATGATTCCTCTGGAATTACGACCTTTACCACAACGGTGCCGTCCATGGATCAAATTATTTCGTGGATTGGATTTCACTTGCCTGTCTACGGTTCCCTTGCGTGTGCTCGGGATAGGTGTTTTGTATAAATGTTTCGCCGTATTATTAAGTATTCTCCTTTAGTTTTTTTCTCTATCTAGAAGTGGAATAGAATAACCCGGTTGAAGGGTAATGATCATACGTCTGTAATGCATTGTATGGCCCAGAATAGGTCCTATTCTTCTACCTTTTCCAGGTAGTCGATGGCTATTCACAGCTACCACCTTAACACCAAAGAAGAGTTCGACCCAATGCTTTATTTCTGTCTTAGTGAATCCCGATTCGACATTAAAAGTATATTGATTCTTTCCCAATAAACGAAGACTTTTTTCTGTAAATACTGCGTATTTGATTCCATCCATAAATCGACTTTCCCTCCTATGCTCTGAGTTCCAGTATCGATAAGAATTCGAGTTCTTATTGTTCTTATGTTATGGTATGAATATACCATACCAATTCGTTATGTATGGATGATGGATGAGATTCCATGGATAGAGAGCCAGTTCCAATAGACTTATGGAATGTTCCCGTTCGTGTGCATCCAGCAGGAATTGAACCCGCAAATTTACCAATTATGAGTTGGGCGCTTTAACCATTCAGCCATGGATGCTTAACAGGGATCATCGTACATCGTAAATAACCAATTTTCATATAGAAAGACATATCATAGAAAAATGAAATCGAAAATATTCCGAGATGGCAAATATTCGGAGATGACTATGAAAACACCTCTCTGGATCCTCGAATTGAAAGAGAGATTGAGAGGGATCAAGAATCCTAATTCTCGCTATTTGGAATGGATCCAATTCTATTGAGTCTGACTCATAGTGATCATTTCTCTTTAGCAAAGAATGACCTTGGTTATCAAAGGATTGAACAACCGGGATCCATTTACTTATGATACCTAGTTGGCATTGATAACAAGGATCTAATGAATTATGAGTTTAATAGATCCTCTTTAGCAGAAAGACGTATATTCCTTGCTCATTATCAGACAATCACTTATTCCCAAACCTCGTGTGGGACTAATCGTTTTCATTTACCATCTCATGGAAAACCCTTTTCGTTCCGCTTAGCCCTATCGGGTATTTTAGTGATAGGTTCTGTAGGAACTGGACGATCCTATTTGGTCAAATACCTAACGAAAAATTACGATTTTCCTTTCATTAAGGTACGAGGGCTTCTTATTCCACAAGAACGAAAGCACCTTTTCATTCTTTCATATACTAGGGGTTTTTACTTGGAAAAGACAATGTTCCATACTAAAGGATTCGGGTCCATAACCACGAGTTCCAGTGCACTAGATCTTGTAGCACTTAGCAACGAAGCCCTATCCATTAGTATTCCACATAAGAAATCCATTCTAGAAAAAAATACAATTAGATTAGCTCTTCATAGACAAACTTGGGGTTTGCGAGCCAAGGTAAGATCGGCTCGGGATCATGGGACCCTTTTCTATCAGATAGGAGGGGCTCTTGTACAAAATAGACTTACTAAGTAATAACCCCATAGAATCTATCTATATAAAGATAAAGAGGCAATCGTGTCAGGAAGCGGGTTTTTCTTTGGCCAAAAGGTACTTCGAACTTGGAACGAGCATGAAGAGATTAACGAGACTTCTTTCTCTTTTGAGTTTTTCTGGCGGACCTGCCGCGCAAGATCTTTGGTCTTCCCCTGGAACCGATGAAAAAAAGTGGATCGCTTCTTATGTACTCGCTCAGAATGATTCTTCTCTATCTA
>NW_028259461.1:5535450-5571832 GCF_056163025.1 Triticum urartu | reverse complement strand
GCAAATAGATTCAATCTAGTAATTTCTTTTAGATTAAGTCTTACGTCTTGTTTGACCGGTGAAAGACTTCCTTTGTTGAAATGTTCTGTTCCCAAAATTCCTAAAATAAAAGGAAAAAACTTTCCACTTTCCTAAACTAAGGACGGGAAATAAGAAGGTGAGCATATCTTCTAAATTAATAATACTCAACTCAGCCCTTCCTAGAATGGGGTATTATCTGTCCCGATAAATAGATAATTCCAGGAGTAATAAATAGGAGTAAATTAAATAAAGTATTGATATAATTGGAATTGTGGAAGCAAATACCAATTTACTAAAAAAAGAAAAAAGTATCTAATCGAAATCGAAAGAATTTTTTTTTTAAGATTAAACAAAAGGGTTCGCAAATAAAAGCGCTAGTGCCACAACTAGTCCATAAATTGTTAAAGCTTCCATAAAAGCTAGACTAAGCAATAAAGTACCTCGTATTTTACCTTCTGCTTCTGGCTGTCTCGCAATACCTTCTACAGCTTGTCCTGCAGCAGTACCTTGACCAACTCCAGGTCCAATAGAAGCAAGCCCTACGGCCAATCCAGCAGCAATAACAGAAGCAGCAGCAATTAGTGGATTCATGGTGAGTAGTTCCTCGTGTCAAAAAAAAGAAATGGTTAAGGATACAATCAACCAATAAATTCTTACTTCTAAGCTCTATTGGGGAGAAGTAAAGTAACTAAAAAGTACAAATTGAAATCAAATTGAAATGATAATGTGAATTGTCCGAACTACATAGAAGGGAATTCCATATCCATATATCGGATTAGATAATGAATCTAACCTAGGAATATATAATATAATATCCTATATATATACATTTGTTTCTTCTATTTTGTTTGCATATTTTCTCATTTTCTATTGAATCGGATTCTAAAATCATTGCTTAAAGTGGAAACCTGCATAAAAGAGGACTCCACTTATAGACATTAAGGATATTATAGTATAGATCTAGCCTGACTCCACCCTCCTTAATGCATATATACTTTGAAAATTCCATAATATAGTCTATTCTATTCTCTCTCCTACAACTCTAGGCTATATATTCATACGCATTTCTAACTATTTTTTTGCAACCAAGCAGATTATCTGGAACCATGCATGAATTGAGCTAAGCTGCAAAAAAAAAAAATACTATTTCCAAAAAGAGTCAATTCAATGATGACCCTCCATGGATTCACCTATATAGGCTGCGGCTAATGTTGCAAAAATAAGAGCTTGAATACCGCTTGTAAATAATCCAAGAAACATGACCGGTATAGGGATTACTAAGGGGACTAAAGAAACAAGAACAACAACGACTAATTCATCCGCCAATATATTCCCGAAAAGTCGAAAGCTAAGCGATAATGGTTTTGTGAAATCTTCTAGGATGTTAATTGGTAAAAGGATTGGAGTTGGTTTAATATATTTCTCGAAATAGCTCAATCCTTTTTTGCTAAGACCAGCATAAAAATATGCCGCTGACGTGAGTAAAGCTAAAGCAACAGTAGTATTTATATCATTCGTGGGCGCTGCTAATTCCCCATGGGGTAACTCTATAATTTTCCAAGGTAAAAGAGCACCCGACCAATTCGAAACAAAAATAAAAAGGAACATAGTTCCAATAAAGGGAACCCAGGGACCATATTCTTCTCCAATCTGAGTTTTGCTCAAGTCTCGAATAAACTCAAGGACATATTCAAAAAAATTCTGACCGTCGGTCGGGATGGTTTGTGGATTCCGAACAGCTATGACAACTGAACCTAGCAAGATAGTAATTACGACCCAAGAAGTGATGAGTACTTGGGCATGAATTTGGAAACCTCCTATTTGCCAATAGAAGTGTTGGCCTACTTCTACACCCGATATATCGTATAACCCCTTGAGTGTTTTAATGGAACAAGGTATAATATTCATATTGTCCTCTGATAAAAATTGAACTTCAAAAAAGGAATTCTTTTGATTCAACCATCTCTTTCTCAACTCAGCAACTTGAAGTATTAATCTTATATTTAGGATACCAAGAAAGCACATCAGATCATAATATATATCAATACCCTCTAATATATATCAATATTCCCCTTCTTTTTTCTATGCAAAAAAAATTCTATGCAAAAAAAAAGATATAGTAAAGTAAGTGATTCCATAAATTTACGCAGTTGCCCAAGAATTCACTATATATTCTTAATCAACGATTTCTTATATAGAGAGAACGGCCCTCACAAATTGAAAATACTAATTTGTTAAGAATCAATCGAATTGAAGTCATAGTGTCATCGTTGGCTGGAATCGATATATTCGCGAGATCCGGGTCACAATTTGTATCGACTAAAGAAATAGTAGGAATCCCCAAAATGGCACATTCCCGAAGAGCTATATACTCTTTTTGCTGATCAAGGACGATCACAATGTCTGGCAATCTCGTCATATATTTGATCCCGCCGAGATACCTTTGCAAAGTAGATAATTTTCTCTTCAAGATTGCCACATCTCTTTTTGGGAGATGGTGGAATTTTCCCATTTTTTCTTCTGCTCTTAAGTCTCTAAATTGAGAAAGTCTAGTTTTCGTAATCGACCAATTCGTTAACATACCACTGAACCACTTTTTATTAACATAATGACAACGAGCCCTTATTGCAGCTGATGCTACTAAATCTGTTGCTCTTTTTTTGGTACCAACAATTAAGAAACTTTTTCCCTGACTTGCTGCATCAAAAACTAAATCACAAGCTTCTGATAAAAAACGAGCCGTTCTAGCGAGATTTATAATATGAGTACCTTTACGCTTTGCCGAAATGTAAGGGGCCATTTTAGGATTCCATTTCTTAATACCATGACCAAAATGAACTCCTGCTTCTATCATCTCTTTCAAATTAATGTTCCAATATCTTCTTGTCATTTTTTCCACACTTCCTTTTTTTTAATCCTACCATTCCATTACGGAATTTAGTTCTTTTTGAAGATTAAGAAAGATCCGAAATAGCTTGAAATAAATAATAATTGTTCCGAGAGAACCTTGTACTAAGATAAGAGTTGGCCATTGATACATGGTATAAACATAACCACCTTAATGAATTAACTGACTTGTTTTACTTATTAAAATAAAAATCTTAAAAATCTAAAATTTGACCTGTTAGTGTTCTAAGTTCAAAAGTCTAGTAAAGTAAAAAATATTTTTATGGGGGTTCTTATGTCTCATAAAAATTGTTTGTTACGTCAGAATCTGAAGAAACTAATTCTGTATGGAGAAACAAAAAATCTCTCATTTCCGACGCGAATAGATTTTTTTTTTTTATTTCGAAATAAAGGTTCTTGTCTTGTGGGGAACGATGCACAAATTTTTGGAATCCGGTACCAACAGGTATAATCCCCCCCAGAACTACGTTTTCTTTCAAGCCTTTCAACCAATCAATGCGACCTCGTAGGGCAGCTTTTGCTAAAACTCGAGCAGTTTCTTGAAAACTTGCTTCAGATATGAAACTTTGGGTATTCAGGGAAGCCCTTGTTATTCCCAATAAGATTGCCCGATAATAGATCGATTCATCCAAAGCTCGTCCTGCTCGTTCCGCTCGCAATAGTCCGATTAATTCCCCAGGCGAAAAAACATTAGACATTCCATCTTCGGAAACCCGCACTTTTGATGTTACTTGGCGTATAATAATCTCTATATGTCTATTATGGATCTGTACCCCTTGGGATCGATAAACCTTTTGGATTTTATTAACCAAAGAGATACGACTTTGGGCTATGGTTAGCTCAGCTCCAATCAAGAATCCCCAAGGGACCCCAAGAATTCTTGGTATACGCTCATTCCAATCCTCAATTCTCCTTTCGAGATTCGGGGATAATGAATCAATTGAACGCGCTTCAAAGATTTGTTCCACTTTTGGAAGACCTTGCGTTATGTCACTAGATCTCGATTTTTCATATATAAACGTAACTAACCTATCTCCCTTGTAAAGGATTTCTCCATAATGACCATTAACAGTTGCTCCTGTAGTGGCCAAATAAGGTTTAGCTGCTCTTATAACAAAGGAATTCATATTTACAATGAAAATTTGACCGGATTTTTTTATGTGCGATTTAAATAGACATACATTTTCACAAATAAATTGTCCAAGGTGAATTATTGCCAATGTCTCTTCCCAAGAATCATGATGGACAAAGTGACAATTCAAAAGGAATGGATCCAACATTATGTTACTATCGAAATTAGAAATCCTTTTATTTTCATCTATTAAAGAGTATTTAAGTTCTTGAAGTACTTGGAAGGTTTGTTTTAAATTGTCAACGAACAAATATTTTTTTAACAGGATTTTATTATGCGTTAGTAAATAGTAAGATGAAGAAAAATGCGATATACTAGCTACAATAGCGCCTAAGGGCCCAAAAATTTCTCGAATAGGAATTCTAGGATTCCATTCTTTTATCGCATTGGGATGTTTTGAATTCTTGAATAAACCAATTCGAGAACAGTTGGATGCCGACAAAATCATCAAAGAGTGGTATTCTTTATTTCGATTCAACAAAGTGCCAATAGCTTCTGGATGTTGGCTAAGTGATTCAATCTTCGCCTTGGAATAAAAAGAATTGATATTGGCGCGATCTAACCTATTATGGGGAATCGGTCCTGCACTTGTCCTACCATACCTTTTTCGTGTATACGAAATAGTGGACTTGACTAACTCAATTCTTAGGAAATCGCGAATAAGATCATTTGCTCTTACCTCAACAAGGGAAGCACCAGCCTTTTCTTTTTCTTCTTGTTCCCAATTCACTACTAAGCAAGTTCTAACAAATTGACTATTTGTGTGATAAATTCTTTGAGTTAACTTGCTATTTTCATGAGAAATAAAATTGACAAGTCGAATTTGGAGATTATTTTCTTCTTGCAAGAGATCCTGCGGGAAAAGTGTTGCTAAATTTCTTCCTTCGTCCATTTCATATGCCACTGTAGGGCGAACGGAAACAAAATACTTTTCCTTGCTCTTGAGAATTTTTTTCCGTTGAACATAGACCCAATTTTTCCTTTTTTTTGATTCCTTAGAATCTTTTTTTTGTCTTTCTGGCGGTATCAAACAGCCACCTAATATCTTATCCGCCTCTTCAGGAAAATGAATATCTCCGGAAAATATTTTGAGTTCCGTATGGCTTTTTTTTCTCTTCACTCGGACCAGTCCGCCTAGTCGACTTCTTGTATTTTTTGTGAGTTGTGTATTCACTCCAATAATACTATTGTCAAGTATCTTTAGGGATGAAGATCTCGGCAAGATATGAAGTTCTTGAAGAATGAAAAAAAACCGATCTACTTCTTTTTGGTATTTTAGACTAAATTCTTTTGTTCCTCGATGCTCAATCAAACCCTCTTTTTTTAAGATGGAATCTTCCTCTGGGCTCTCGTATTCGTCCTCTGAATCTTCTTCTGAGTCTTCCTCTAAAGTACCATATTTTTCCTCTGCGCTTTCCCCGGGGCTGCCATATTCGTCTTCTGAGTCTTCCTCTAGAGTTCCATATTCGTCCTCTTGGGTCCTATATTTGCTCTCTGGGCTCCCATATTCCTCTTCTGAGTCTTTCTCTAAAGTCCTATATTCGTTCTCTGGGTTCCCATATTCGTTTTCTGGGCTCCCATATTCGTCTTCTAGGGTTTCATATTCGTATTCGTCTTCTAGGATTCCATATTTAGATTCTTCTAGGGTTTCATATTCATATTCGTCCTCTCGGGTCCTGTATTCGTCTTCTAGGGTCTCATATTCCTCTTCTGAGTCTTCCGCTCGAGTCCTATATTCTTCTTCTAGGGTCCTATATCTAAATTTAACAATTCCTGAACCCTTTTTATCTTTTCTGTATCGGGGATCGTCAAAATAAGCAAAAATAGTATTTCTACGTAAAACACCCATAAGGGGGATTTCAATCGAAATCCCAAAACAGGATATTAGTTCTTTCTCTTGTTCTTGATGATATTGTAATGGAATGACGAACCTATTTCTTCGCTTTTTCGCCAACAAATCTGAATTATCTTGAAAAATAGAAGGATAGATAAAATTCCAATGGCCATTGGACATGATTCGATCCGACGTTGAATAATCAAGAATTTCCCTATCTTTTTTACCATAAGTATTCATTTGATCTTGATCCTTGTGGAGTGAAAAAGACGCTATACTGGATCTGCACATACTTACTGACAATATCCATAAATGGCTTGTTTTTGGTAATCGGCGAAGATTACCATATTGATATTCGGGCGCATGGTAAACATCAGTACTCCAGTGCATTTCGCCGTCTGATTCAGAATAAATATGCTTTTGTACCCTTTCTTTAAAATGTAAAGTGGACGTTCCGGCACGAATCTCCGCAATTACTTGTTCGGATTTTACATATTGATCATTTTGCACTAGAATCAAGCTTTTTGAGGGAATATTCACACTATATAGAATATCTTGACTCTGAATAGTTACATGCAAGTCTATATAACATAGAAAAGCAGGCTGCCCATGACGGGTACGTGTGGGGTGAACCAAATTCTCATTGAATTTTATTTTTCCATTCGAAGGGGATCGTACAAGGTCGGCAGTACCCCCTGTGAATACTCCGCCAGTATGAAAAGTTCTTAATGTTAGTTGAGTCCCTGGCTCCCCAATTGATTGACCTGCAATAATACCTACGGCTTCTCCCAATTCGACCAGATCACTATGAGTAGGACTCCGGCCATAGCATAATTGACAGATCCAAGAAGTGCTTCGGCAAGTAAAGGGGGTTCTAATATATATTGGTTGTGCTCGAAATGGTTGTGCTCGAAAGGCAGTTATGAATCGATTGACTAATCCAATTCCAATATCTTGATTTCGCGCGGCAATGCATCGTGAACCGATATATATATCGTCTGCTAATACACGACCAATTAGTGTTTGGACAAAAAGTTTTTCCGTCATCCCATTTTGAGGACTTACAGAAATACCTCGGATAGTACCACAATCTCTTCTACGCACAATAATATGTTGAACTACTTCAACAAGTCTACGTGTAAGATATCCAGCATCTGCTGTTCGCACAGCAGTATCTACAACCCCTTTGCGGGCTCCATAGCAGGAAATTATATATTCTGTCAAAGAAAGTCCCTCGCGTAAATTGCTTTGAATAGGTAAATCAATCATTTGTCCTTGAGGGTCCGACATTAATCCTCTCATACCTACTAATTGGTGTACTTGAGATGCATTTCCTCTGGCTCCTGAAAAAGACATTAGATAGACTGGATTAGAAGGATCCGTTATCCGAAAATTTGAATTCATTTCTTGTTTCAAATATTCACTTGTCGCATACCATATCTCAACAGATTGGCGTAATTTTTCTACCGCGTGTACAGCCCCATAATAATAGTGTTTCTCCAAAAGAAAACTCTGTTGTTCCGCGTCTTGGACTAACCATCCCTTAGAGGGTATTGTTAAAAGATCCTCGATTCCTAACGAAATCGATGTAGTAGTGGCTTGATGGAAGCCCAGAGTCTTTAGTTGATCCAGTATATGGGATGTATATCCCATTCCAAAATGATCTATTAATCTGCTAATAAGTCGTTTCATACCAGTTCCGTCTATCTCTTTATTATGAAAGACCAGATTGGCCCGTTCCGCCATACATAAGTACCCCCTTTTCGGCTGAGTAGGATTCGACAATTGCTGAGTAGGATTCGACAATGGGCCTGAGTCAGTGATTCGAAAATTTAATTAACTTAATTGCCTCAATCTCAATCTGGATTCGCGTGGCAAATAATGATGATACTAGGGAAATCGGAATGCCCCCCGAAAGGGGAGGGGCATCGCCGAATCTAACTTTCTTGTTTAGGTAGTGTATGAATAGGCCTGACTAAATCCTTGTATGGCTTCCTCTATTTCTCTATAAAAAGAAATATGACCAAGAGTGGTTCGAATGTATATCGAACGAATTTCTTTTTTTCTATTTCCCATTATTAGATAGTGGGCATAAATCTCATGATAAGTCCCCAAAGATTCATATTGAACTTCAATCGGAACTTCTCTTGACCCAATGACGCGTTGATCCAGGTTCCATCGTAGCCACAAGGGACTATCTAAACTGATTAGTTTTTGTCTATAAGCTCCCAGTGCATCATAAGAACTAGAAAAATGGGGTTCTTTATCTTTCCTATATTTAAAATTATTATTATTATTGTAATTTACTTTTAGATTTGGGTAGTTTCTGCAACTATTATATCTATTTGCACAAATACCTCGACGCTTTCCAATCGTTAATACATAAAGCCCGATAAGCATGTCTTGGGTTGGTACGCAAATAGGATCCCCAATAGCGGGAGATAAGAGATTCATATGAGAAAACATAAGTAAACGGGCTTCTGCCTGAGCTTCCAAGGATAAAGGTAGATGAACAGCCATTTGATCTCCATCAAAGTCCGCATTGAAACCCTTACACACTAATGGGTGTAAAGAAATAGTACGCCCCTCTACTAAAGTGGGTTGAAAGGCCTGTATGCCTAATCTATGCAGGGTAGGTGCTCTATTTAACAGTACAGGATGTCCCCGCATAACTTCTTGAAGTATTTCCCATACAATGGGTTCTTTTTCCCAAATTTTCCTTTTAGCAATCCTTACATTAGAAGTGGCGCGTTTCGTGATTAAATCGCGAATTACAAATAGCTGAAAAAGCTTTATTGCTATCTCTAGAGGTAATCCACATTGATGTAATGAAAGCGAAGGACCCACAACAATGACAGAACGCCCCGAGTAATCGACCCGTTTCCCAAGCAGAGTCTCGCGAAACCTTCCCTCTTTACCTTCAATTACATCTGAAAGTGATTTGTATACTTTATTGTGACCATCCCTCGTCGGTTGCCCGCGGGACCCACTATCAAGAAGTGTATCCACGGCTTCTTGTACCAATTTTTCCTGGCACATTACTAAATCTGCTGGCGCTAATTCACTTCTTTTTAATAGATAGGCAAGATTGTTGTTCCGACGGATAACTCTCTTATAAAGTTCATTAATGTCTGAAGTCACTACTTTATCTCCAGACCTATAAACAATAGGTCTCAATTCGGGAGGAAGAACCGGTAATAAGCACAAAACCATCCATTCTGGTTCTACATTTGTTTGAATAAAATGTTTCGCCAATTGCATGCGTCTAATCAAAAAAACTTTTCTTATTCGTCTTTTTCTATCTTCCCACTCATCTCCACTATACCCCTCGTCTTCTAATTCCTTCCATTCGACCAAAGAATTCTCTATAATAATTCGCAAATCCAAATCTGCTAATTGTTCTCTAATAGCACCTGCTCCTGTCGCAATTTCCCGATTTCGAAATGTTGCAAAGCCTGGGGTAGAAAAAAAGGGAGAAATGCTGTGGTTACAGGATGCAATTTCCTCTTCGAATAAACCTCGTAATCGTAAAAAAGTGGGTTTTTTAGTGCTGGGCCTAGCAAAAGAGAAATCGCCGTATACTAGGCCCTCCAACTTCTTAAGAGGTTTATCTAAAAGATTCGCGATATAACTAGGAAGACCTTTCAAATACCACACATGAGTCACGGGACATGCGAGTTTGATGTATCCCATTTGATATCTTCGTATCCGAGAATCCACAAATTCGACCCCGCATTTTTGGCAAAATCTTTCGTCTTCGTTTTCAGCTCCGCTCGCTCGAGAATTGCCACAAGCGCAAATCCCGCTTTTTATGGGTCCAAAGATTCTTTCGCAAAACAATCCATCTTTTTCTGGTTTATCGGTTTTATAATGAAAAGTAGAGGGCCTTGTGACTTCGCCAACGACTTCTCCATTAGGTAGGTTTTTGTTAGCCCAAGCCTTTATTTGTTGAGGGGAAACGAGTCCAATTTGAAGTTGTTGATGTTTATATTGGTCAATCATAAAATAGAAATAAGAAAAGAATTTATATTTATTCCGATCAAACTTCCTCCCTATTAACCTGGAAGTTCTTTTCAGATACAAGGAAATGATTCAGTTCTAGAGCCAAAGATCGTAGTTCTCGAACGAGCACTCGAAAAGATTCTGGAGGATCCTCATGATTAGGTATTCTTTTTCCCCAGATCGTAGCATTAAGTATTTCTTGGCGAGCTATAAGATGGTCAGATTTATAAGTAAGTATCTCTTGTAAAATATGAGCAACACCAAATCCTTCTAAAGCCCAAACTTCCATTTCTCCTACTCGTTGTCCCCCTTGCTTGGCTCTTCCTCTAACCGGTTGTTGTGTAACAAGTGAGTAGGGCCCAGTAGAACGCCCATGAATTTTCTCATCAACTTGATGAATTAATTTTAAGATATAGGACTTCCCTATTAGAACAGGTTGCTCAAAGGGGTCGCCTGTTCTTCCATCAAATATTCTGCTTTTTCCCGGGTACTCGGGTTCAAATACCCATGGATTTTTTGTTTCTTTACTGGCTTCATATAATTCTGAAAACACAAGTTTTCTTGAAGCCTCTTGCTCATATCTCTCATCAAAGGGTGCTATTCTATAATGTTTCTTTAGCAGATCCCCCGCTAATCCGAGCGAGCTTTCAAATATTTGTCCCACATTCATTCGGGAGGGTACTCCTAAGGGATTGAAGACCATATCAACGGGTGTTCCATCTTGCAAATAGGGCATATCTTGCCTAGGCAAAATTTTGGAAATGATCCCTTTATTCCCATGTCTTCCGGCTACTTTATCCCCAACTTTGATTTCACGTTTCTGTAAAATATATACACGAACCATTATGTCGAGCGGGTCCCTTTGGATCCATTTCACATCGATAACGCGCCCTCTTCCACCTATAGGTAATTTCAGAGAAGTTTCTTTTGAAGTGGAAACCTCAAGGCCAAATATGGCCCGTAATAATCCAGCTTCCGCGATATAAGATGATTCGCTCGCTATCTGAGGCGTTAATTTACCTACTAAAATATCACCAGTTTCTACCCAGGATCCCAACCTAACAACTCCATTTCTGTCCAAATTGCGGAGTAAATGTTCTTCTAGATGTGGTATTTCTTTAGTGATTTTTTCAGCGGAGCCCTGGCTTGTCGTATCCGTCTGAATTTCATATTTCCGGATGTGAAAAGAGGTATAAATATCTTCATATACCAAACGTTCGCTAATTAGTACTGCGTCTTCAAAATTGTAACCTTCCCATGGCATATAAGCTACTAATACGTTTTTTCCTAAAGCAAGTTCGCCCCCAATTGTAGCAGCTCCTTCTGCTAAAATTTGTCCTTTTTTAATGGATTTACCCCGTGGAACCCGGGGTTTTTGGTGCATACAAGTATTTTTGTTAGAGCGACGGTGGTTAACTAAAGGAATACTTATAGTCTTCCCACTACTTGATAAAAGTATCTTATGACTATCAGTAGAAATGATCTTTCCCTCGCGTTCGGCTATAATGGAAACCCTCGAATCTAGAGCTGTTTGGCGTTCCAATCCAGTTCCAACAATGCATTTCTCGGACCGAGAAAGCGGAACTGCTTGGCGCTGCATATTAGAACTCATTAAAGCCCGATTCGCATCATTGTGCTCAATAAAAGGAATGAGAGAACCCCCAATAGAAAAATATTGGAAAGGAAAAATACTTCTAACATGAATCTGTTCCCATGCAATAGTCAAGAATTCTTGACGGTATCTAGCCGGAACAACCTGTTCTTCCTGAATACCTTGATTCAAGGACAAAGAATTTCCTGCTGCTATCATATAATATTCATCTCTATTTGGTGATAGATAAACCACCTGTCTCTCTTTTTTTTCTTTTGCTTTCTCAGCAGATATTTCATAAAACGGACTCTCTATGGATCCCCACAAGTGATCAATTCTCGCATGAATTGTTAAGGATCCAGTAAGTCCAACATTGATTCCTTCAGACGTGTCAATTGGACAAATACGCCCATAGTGACTCGGATGAATATCTCGGCTCCGAAAACTTGCGGTTCTCCCCGTCAACCCTCCAGGACCTAAACAACTCACTTTTCGCCCATGAACAGTTTGTGTCAATGGATTCGTTTGATCAAAAACTTGAGATAACGGGTATGTGCCAAAAAAGGTCTCATAAGTAGTTATTAATAAAATTGAAGTTGAAGTTGGAGTTACCAAAGTTTGGGGAGTCGGTTTCGATTGACGTATGAATACTCTACGAATAGTTTTTTGAACTGCATGTTGTAAACGACCAAGAGCCAATCCGAATTGATCTTGTAACAGATCCGCAACCGAACGAATACGTTTATTTTTCAAGTGATTCATATCGTCATCGTCAAGTATACCCGTTCCAAATTTCATTCCAATCAAATGATCCGTAGCGGCCAATACATCTCGTGGTAACAAGAATGTATTGTTCTGAGGAATATCAAGATTAAGTCTCCGATTCATATTTCGTCGACCAATCCTTCCTAATTCACATTTTTGTTGAAAAAATTTCTTTTGTAATTCCTCGCATAAGGACTCCGAAAATACCAGGTCCCCACCTACACAAGCAAATTGTTGATAAAACTCCAAAATAGCTTTTTCTTTTGACTCAATCCTCTTCTTCTCTTTAGCATTCGGGAAAGACAAGAAAATTTCAGGGTAGGAAACATTATCCAGAATTTCTCTTAGATTCGAACCCATAGCTGATGATAGAACTAGAATAGATATCTTTTGTTTTCTACTCACGCGAGCCCATATCCTTTCTTTTTTATCAATTGCTAATTCCGATCTCCCCCCCCAATCTGATATTATAGTGCCAGTGTAGATAGAAATTCCCTTATGATCTAATTCCGAGCGGTAGTAAATACCAGGACTTAGCAATATTTGATTGATCACAATTCGGTATATTCCATTTATAATAAAGGTTCCTAAGGAATTCATTATAGGAATGTTTCCGATAGAAATGGTTTGCTTTTGCACATCGAAACCAAAAATTAATCTCGCAGATACATATAATTCGGAAGAATAGGTGAGTGATTCATACACAGCATCTCTTTCTTTTATCGAGGGTTCTAGCAGTTGATATCCTTTCGCAAATAATTGAAATGCAATTTCGTGATCTGGATCTTTAATTGTTGGAAACTTGTCAAGTTCTTCTGCCAAGGCTTGATTAATGAACCTACAAAATCCCTCGAATTGGATCTGACTAAATCCGGGTATTGTGGACATTCCCTCGTTTCCATTCCGGAGCATCTTAATCTTAAGTTTCCTGTTTATCAAAGAAAAATTCCATTATCAGCTCACTCTTCATCAATCCCTATGGATCGATCTAGCAATCATGGAATCTATATTCTGTTTACTGAATCACATGAAATTCTAGGGAACTCCACATACGTATTTCATATATGTATTTCATACATATGAATAGAGACCATTTGGACGAAAGTTCGAGTTTGCCAGGGGTACAAATGAAATGAAAATGAATTGATAAAACATTCCTACAAAAAAAATTCTGCCACTTATACTTTATGTTATGATATTCTAATCAGATTGGATGGCAAAGATTTCTCATTTTATCTCCTTTCTATGAATGTAATAAAGCCGTAATATAATATACTAGAAAGTTTGACTTTACTTCGATTTAGAATAGCGTGCTTACTTTAATTTCTCAAAATAATTTGAGGGTTCTTTTTTATTTCGGATCGGAGTAGTATAATTGCTAGAAAATTCAGTATTTCATTGTGGAATTCTAAAATAAAGTAAGTCCCTTTTTTAAGTACATGCCAATCTAGTTATCCACCTCTCCCCATATCCATGCTTTTCTTTTATCGTAATTTCACTTGGGTACGCCAAGATAGTCAGGTTATACTCTATATCAGAGCAAATTTCCTTTTTTTATTCAAGATATTTAATTTAATACTTTGAAAAATTAAAGCATGATTCCCCATAGAGATATGTACATAAAGGGGATCTTTGGATAATAATGCTGTTCGGACCTAAAGTTTACCTATACACGGATTAAGCATAAAGCCATAATATTTTATTATGCCATTGAAGGGGGGGGAGATAATACCGATTTAAGAGTAGTTCACTACTGCAATAAAAAAAAGAGAATTCTAGTTAACGGTTCCAATTTATTCTGAATTTTGCAGCCTGTGAATAGAAATCCACTTTTTCTTCTTTTTCATCTCAATAGAAAGAAATGGGAAGTTTTATTGTGTTAACAATGTATGTTTTAAGATAGAATCTATCGAGGAGAATAATAGAAACTGGATCAAAAAAAGCAGGAATAGATTTTTTGAAAAAGATTGGAAAAAAGTAAGTAGAATTATATTCAAAATAAAAGGGGCTTTTCGTAAGAAAACGTGGATGAATACTTGCTGTTTTCTAGATTTTTGATCGGATTTTTTGGCGGCATGGCCAAGCGGTAAGGCAGGGGACTGCAAATCCTTTATCCCCAGTTCAAATCTGGGTGCCGCCTGATCAATAAAATACTTAGGTTTTTTTTATAGTGCTGATCGAATTCGATAAATTTTTACTTCGCATAAGTTCGGGCAAGAGAGTAACTGGGCCTGCCGATACTGGGTTTAGAGAAACCATACCATAGTTCTATCCTCAAACTAGGGTTAGGGTTTGTTTTGACGGTAGTGGCCAAAATGGTTATCAATAGGGGTGAGGTAGTGTTTCCTTATTCTTTTATTATATGAATTTGAATTGGTTCTTAATTGAGATTCGATTTGATAATTTTAAAATACGAGGATAAGATGTCAGAAATCTTGGTATCCAAAGAAAGGTCCCTAAGGGGCATTCTTTTTTTTTTTCAATCTAAGATTCAAGAAGGGACTCCACGAAAGAATATCAAGACTTACTAATTATTATACATTTTTTTATCGTACATCTTATGTTACCTACATACACTAAAGTAAGGACTACTTAATTCTAACGAGAATCAGATTAAATAGGTCGATCAAAAATCAATTTAGGAGTTGTATTATGGATAAAATCTCTTCATTCTTTCATAGAATGATACAAAGCAAGGCTGCAGGGTTTAGGTCAAAAATAAACATTAGGTAAGGTAGGTATCCAATAAATATTTATCTATCGATAATTTTATGGTATATTCGGGCGTCCTTTGCTTAAAAAAAAAAAAAAGAGTAACAAAAGGAATAAAAAATCTTCCTATTCCCGCTTCTTCTATTCAGGACATCATTCCCGTACTCTTTCTTTTTTAAGGAAAAAAGGGCTATAGTATCTCGTATTTTTAATGCTCTCTAATTCTACCAGAATTCCTATAAGAATTTGTTAGGAGTAAATTCCTTGAACTGATTGATCCATGGCCTTAGGGCGGAATCCCTTTTTGACTCTGTACCCTTGATTCCACTATGATTATTGATCAATAGTAGAATAATCCCTTCATAGAAATAGGAGACATAATTTAGATGGATATAGTAAGTCTCGCTTGGGCTGCTTTAATGGTAGTCTTTACATTTTCTCTTTCACTAGTAGTATGGGGAAGGAGTGGACTCTAGGGATACTACTAATTGATTAAGTAATCAAATTGTTGTATCAATTCTTTTCTTTAATGGATCATTTTGCATTAATCATTTTGTCAAACGTTATTCTTTAATCTTTTTCTTTAGTTTTGTTTCACTCCTGTAAGAAACTCTTGTATTGTAAGTTGTAATGTAAGAAAGAGCCATTATACCAATTCAGAATTTCTACTAGAAATGACGAATGGTTAAAAAAAGTTCTATACATAAGAAAATTAGACTTTCTTCCACGGAACTATTCACGGCATATCACACATTTTCCATTTCCTTTTACTTTTTACTATAGTCTATTCTTCATATTATTTTTCTTTCCTTCCATGGATTCTTTGGTCAAGAATTGTCTTAGATTTTTTTATTTTGACCTGATTGAAATTAAGTGGATGCAATGAAAAAAGAAATTGAATTAGACTACTTAACTATTTCAATCTACTAATCTATTCTATGTAGATTCAAAGATAATATAATAGAAAGAATCTAAAGTGTCGTAGAAAAAACTATATGTAGTTCTTTCTACCACACTTTAAGATTCCAACCAGATCCTTTCATTTAAGACTTGGATTTTTTTTATTTAATCCCTTTTTAATTTCTTCAATGATTAATTGGAATTCCAATTAATTATTTTGGCTGACTGTTTTTACATAAATAATAAGTAAAAAAGAAGTAGGAACTAGAATGAACAGTGCAGTAGCAATAAATGCGAGAATATTGACTTCCATAACCTCTTTATTTTTTATTTTCACAATAACTCGGGATGTAATCCCATGGAGAGGAAAAAGGGGTATCTTGTAAATTCAAGGGTAGGGCTTGCATTCTGATAATACTGAATCAATTCAATATTATGAATATCGGATCTATCAAATCAATTCATGGATGAGAGTTATATTTCACGGATGAGAGTTATATAGTATAACATAGGAAGATCCTCTATCCACACTAAGACCAAAATGGGTTTTTTGATTGGATTAGGAATTCCCTCTTTTTTAATCCTTTTCTACTTTTTCTTTTCTATATCTCTAACCCACGAGCTTTCTTAATCTTATACTTTCTTAATCTTATACAATTTCCCTTCCTTTTTCTTATAGTTATACATACAATTATGTATGTATTATATGACCAACTTTCACTTTCTATGGGTCACATAGACATCCAAATAAGCAGTAGAAGTGAGATGGGGAAAAGAGGTCTGAAATAAAAAGGGAATACGATTTATGTATGGATTCCGGTAAAATACCGGTACTCTATTCCATAAGAGTGGAATAGGAAATTAAGATGAGGATGGTATCATCATAAAGAAAGATAGAGTAATATAATATCCTAAATTCTACTAATCCACATATCGTATGTGTGTCTTTCTTTATCGATTGGGAGTAGTGAAAAAAAAATTCCTATATGCCCTCCCTCCCTCTTTAATGAGAGATGCAAAATAAAAAAGTGAAGTAAGGGTGCCCTGTGGGTATTTGATCTTGCTCCCTGCCCCTTTTTTTCATGGAAAAAGGAAATATCAATTTCTCCATTCATTGAACCCTAGTTCGGGACTGACGGGGCTCGAACCCGCAGCTTCCGCCTTGACAGGGCGGTGCTCTGACCAATTGAACTACAATCCCCGCGGGGTGTATGGCATACCCATTCTTAAATAGAACCATAAGAAGATTCGATTCGTCTTTCGTACTCTAAGAAATAGACGAATCATATACTACATACCCACATATTATATTATACGTGGGTATAGTGAGAGTGACATAACTAGTATGTCGTGATTTTTTATCACTAAAAATGGATAATAATCCAGCCTTCAATAAGAAAAACTCTTTTGTTTGTAAGAAAGGAATGAGAGAGATATGGATTAGAAAAAAAAATTTCCCTTTTTTCTTTATCTTTTATTTCTATAGATCAGACATTTTATTTTATGGAAGAAAAACAAAAGGATTTAGTTCATACTCACGAAGCCCTAGATTTTTGGTTTGGGCCGAGCTGGATTTGAACCAGCGTAGACATTGTCAACGAATTTACAGTCCGTCCCCATTAACCACTCGGGCATCGACCCAGGAAGAATTTATTCTAGGGTTTTTGCTAATCTATGATTAACCTCCTTTCATAATACTCCCTACCCCCAGGGGAAGTCGAATCCCCGCTGCCTCCTTGAAAGAGAGATGTCCTGAACCACTAGACGATAGGGGCATCACTAGACGATAGGGCCATATACAACCGCTCGTGATTATACTATAATCATAGTATGAGCAGTTTTTTGGAATTGTCAATATACTCGAAAAGTATAAATAGATCCAAAGCAAAGAGTTTTTCCAACTTTTCTGTTATGTTTTCATCTAGGATTTTTTTTAGTTGATCGTTATAGATTAATTCTCCGTGCTTCATTTAGTGTTCATACCAAAAATGCATCCATCCCGCACTAAGTCATAAAATTCTCTAAAAATATAGAGAAAGTTTCAAAAACAAAGAAAAAAAGTGAATCAATTTAGTAGAAAAGTACTCTATCAGATTCGAACCAACGACTTACGTCTTAGCACGAGATTACTCTACCACTAATTTAAAAAGCCCTTTATCGGATTTGAACCGATGACTTATGCCTTACCATGGCATTACTCTACCACTGAGTTAAAAGGGCTTTTTATTTAATTCAAAAATTAGCCACTTGGATTTCCCATTATGGGTCTACTGCATAATGTACATATTATATATATAATATATAGAGATAGAGAGAGAGACATTATGTAGAGATTGTATATGTATATATCGATATCTTGAGAGCTCAAAATAAAATTAATAAAAAAAAACATACCCTACATAACATATCCAACTCTTCTTGGTTCAGGGTTTTCCGTTTCCGAAGACTAGTAAAATAGGCGGATTCTGGAACCCCAAGGATTCAACGGTATATGGATATGGAAAATATAAGATTTCCGATCCTAGCGGGAAAAGGCGGGGAACAGATACCCAATAGGATATAGGATCCTTGGGAGGAACTTTTGGTAATGGCCTTGATCCTCTATGCTATTTTTTATGTGTTCTTAGTTCTATTGAACTTTTTGCATTCTTTTAAACAAGAATCTAATAAACTAGAATTGAGTCAGTGGAAAAAAGGAGAGAGAGGAAAGTGTTAAATGGAGAGAGTCGACTAATCAGAGACTTTTAGGATCTTCTTTACATCAGGTAAATCTGTCGGCCCTGTCCGTTTTTTTCTTTAAGTTACGACTCTTTGCTGCTTACTTCTATCAAGCCATAGGGAAAGTCTATGATGAATTTGGAAAACTCATCTCACTCTTACTCTATGGCTCGGACTTAATGGGGGAAGAAAACATCTTCCATAATTTCTTTTTTGTTCAATTCTGGACAAAAAAGAAAAGGAAAAAAGGAATTTATAGGGACAGTGTTACCCCCTATATCCCCTAGTTTATATTGTAGGAATAATAAAACAATTTAGCAGTCTGACACACTTACGTCCTTGCAAAGTAAATAATTATTATTGTAGTCGTAACCGTAGAATAGGATCCTAATCAAAATAAATACATTTGGTTCAGGCGCTATTAGCATGGTAAGAAAAGATTTTTTTTACAGACCAGAGGGGCTATCTAAATCCTAAAGTAAAGGCGAGCGATCGAAGTAGAAGTACCAACGGCTCAGTGTCATGAACCTTCTCCATCTGATTCAATAAGGGGGAATTAGCCTTCTTGTCAAATGGCTATCCTTGACAAAGGGTACCATTTATACCATAATCTACAATGTAGCGGGTATAGTTTAGTGGTAAAAGTGTGATTCGTTCTATTAATAACTGAATTTGAAATGATATACTTAAGGCATCCTTAAGTTTTTTATTTTTATATTCCGATGAAAACTTTAGTTCTTATAAAGGATTAAATCCTTTTCCTCTCAATAGCATATTGAGGAAGAATATACATTCTGGCGATTTGTATCCAAAGACTAATTTAAATTGCATCCAAAATAAAAATAGGATTATGAGTACAGAGTCGCGAAGCATAATTTTGCATTGGATTAAGTATTCCAATTTTGAAAATATGAGTAAAGGATCTATGGATGAAGATACAAAAAAGTTGATTTCCAATCGTAACTAAATCTTCTTAAAATAAGGAATAAGGAAGCCAAATAGCTAAAAAACGATAGTTTTGGTTTACTAGAACCATCCGCATATTGTTTCAGCTCGGTGGAAACCCAATTCTTTTCCTCAGGATCTCTTGAATGAAATTAGGGAACGAAGTAAGTAGATTAGATGAATTTAGATAGAATTTCTATCTCCTACTCTATAAGGATCATCTAGAAAGCGGAGAGCTTTGGTTCCATTCAAATAGAAAAGCTGACATAGATGTTAAGTGGTGAGAATATCCATAAAGGAGCCGAATGAAATCAAAATTTCATGTTCGGTTTTGAATTAGAGACGTTAAAAATAATCAACCAACGTCGACTATAACCCCTAGCCTTCCAAGCTAACGATGCGGGTTCGATTCCCGCTACCCGCTCCATTCTGTATAAAAGGAGTATTCTATTTGTCTAGACATGTTAGAGGCTTGTATTCAAGCCTTTTTTGTCCACCAGTTTCTGGTACTCCAGAGCGGAGTAGAGCAGTTTGGTAGCTCACGAGGCTCATAACCTTGAGGTCACGGGTTCGATTCCCGTCTCCGCACTTAGCAGTCTGTATAAAAGGACTATTCTATTTCTCTAGATATGTATGGTAGAGGGGCGTATCCAACCCTTTTTTATTCATTAGTTCCCGGCCCTAGAGGGCAAAATTGAGCAGTTTGCGAAGTCACTTGCCTTCAAAAAAAGAAGGCGCAAGGCCTCTCCCTACCCTGCAGAAAATAAAAATGAAACGAAAGGGACAGTCTACCTCTCCCTTCCCTTTAAAAAAAGTTTGCCCGTTGTTTGTCTCAGTTAATACCCAATTTTTGGAGCTCTGTTGGCGAGTTCTATTTCTGCCTCTGGAGCGCCCTCTTTTTTTGAGTGGGATGCAAAGGAAGTGTAAGATAGTAAGGGATACGGCACTAGACTAACACCTAATTAATACTTAATTTAATATAAGTAGTTAAACAGTTAACTAGACTAAACTTTTTATCATAGTACTTTGATAAATTAAGCGGGCGAGCGGCGGGAATCGAACCCGTATCTTCTCCTTGGCAAGGAGATATTTTACCATTGAACTACGCTCGCTACGGTATATATTTTATAGCGTATATCCGCCTGGGTCGACCTTCTATGTCTGGGTCGACCGTTTCATTTCATTTTCTATTATATTAGAGTTTTCCTTTTTTTATTATCTGTCAATGAATATTCTAATGGGAATGGAATTTCATAATACTGAAAGAGAAGAGCTAGCAATTCGGAACGCAAATTGCGTTTTAATACGTCTCACTATTCTAATTTTTTAGAAGAAATGGCCTTTATTATTTCTTTTTTATGGGGTTAATAAATATTAACCAAATTTCATTTAAGAAATGAGAGAATTCAGAATAGCTACGAGAAAGACTAGTCCAATCCATAATGATGTACCGGAAAATACAACATTTTTATTATTTGACCAACCATCAGGAGAAGCAAATACAAGGGGTACACTAATTACTAAGACTGAGGAAGTCGCAATTAATGCAAAAACAGCTAATTGGAAAGCAATAGTCATATTTCTAATCCTCCAAGCTACCATCAAATAAAGTTGACTACATATTTGATCCCTCACTTAAACCAAAATTGTAAAAAAATACAAGAAGTAGGAGGGGTTTAATCATGAATCCATTGATTCTTCTCTTTAATTCAAATTTATTACTTAAACCGCTTTTTTATTTGGATATGGGGGTGAGAAGAGATTATTTACTCTTTATTTCACAAGCGGGTATAGCGGATCCTGTATCCGTGTATACAGTATACAGAGATATATCGAAAAGGAACTTGTATCTGATATCTTTCTAGAGGCTAATAAATCTTTTTATTTTTTATATGGCTATGTTCTATTTGTAGGAGTAAAATAAGGATTAGGCTGTGGAGAGATGGCTGAGTGGTTGATAGCTCCGGTCTTGAAAACCGGTATAGTTCTAGGAACTATCGAGGGTTCGAATCCCTCTCTCTCCTTTTGCTTATTGAATACGTTTGTTTCTTTCATTTTTATTTATTTTTTTTTTCTGTCCCTTATCTTTCTTTCATAAAAAGGAATGAATGGCTCGGCTAGATGGAATAACCGAGCCAGAACAGAAAAAAAGTAGAACAGGTATAAATAAGAAAATCTTAGTTAAGAGGGTTCATGTAAAGAACAGGTTCCAAATCACGATCGATTCCCTTTTCAAAACCTGCTGCAGCAGCTCGGGCTCTTCCTGCATGCCATAAATGGCCCACAAAAAAGAAGAATCCTAGAACAAAATGAGAAGTTGATAACCAACTTCTAGGAGAGACATAATTAACTGCATTGATCTCGGTAGCTACGCCACCCACGGAATTTAAAGAGCCTAAAGGAGCGTGGGTCATATATTCTGCTGAGCGTCGTTCTTGCCAAGGTTGTATGTCTTTTTTCAACCTACTCAAGTCCAAACCGTTGGGGCCCCTTAGAGGTTCTAACCATGGAGCACGAAGGTCCCAAAAACGCATAGTTTCCCCTCCAAAGATAACCTCCCCAGTTGGGGAACGCATTAGATATTTACCTAAACCTGTGGGTCCTTGAGCGGATCCCACATTAGCTCCAAGACGCTGGTCTCTAACTAGAAAAGTAAATGCTTGAGCTTGAGAAGCTTCTGGCCCGGTGGGTCCATAAAACTCACTCGGATAAGCTGTATTATTGAACCATACAAAACAACAAGCGATAAAACCAAAGACAGATAAAGCAGCTAAACTATAAGACAAGTAAGCTTCTCCAGACCATACAAATGCACGGCGAGCCCATGCGAAGGGTTTGGTTAAAATATGCCAAATTCCGCCAAATACACAAATAAAACCCAACCATACATGCCCACCAATTATATCTTCTAAATCATCTACACTAACAATCCACCCTTCTCCACCAAAAGGAGATTTTAGTAAATAACCAAATATAACACTGGGACTAAGGGTCAAATTGGTAATTTTTCTTACATCTCCCCCCCCAGGGGCCCAGGTATCATATACACCGCCAAAATAAAGAGCCTTGAGTACTAGAAGAAAAGCACCTAGACCTAACAAAATTAAGTGAATACCCAAAATTGTAGTCATTTTATTTCTATCTTTCCAGACATAACCAAAGAATGGAAAAGATTCCTCAAGAGTCTCGGGTCCCAGAAGCGCGTGATAAATGCCACCGAAGCCTAAGACTGCGGAGGAAATTAGGTGAAGTACGCCAGATACAAAGTACGGAAAAGTATCTAGAACTTCCCCCCCTGGCCCTACTCCCCAACCTAGAGTAGCTAAGTGTGGAAGTAAAATCAACCCTTGTTCATACATGGGCTTTTCTGGTACGAAATGGGCCACTTCAAATAGGTTCATTGCTCCGGCCCAGAATACGATTAATCCGGCATGAGCTACATGAGCTCCAAGCAGTTTACCGGACAAATTGATAAGTCTGGCATTCCCAGCCCACCAAGCAAAGCCGGTGGTTTCTTGGTCACGACCAGCTAAAACGAAAGTTCCATTAAAGAGCGTTTCCACGTGGTAGAACCTCCTCAGGGAATATAAGATTTTCATGAGGCTGATCCTGAGCTGCCATCCACGCACGAATACCCTCGTTTAAAAGAATATTTTTGGTGTAGAAAGTCTCAAATTCAGGATCTTCCGCTGCACGGATTTCCTGGGAAACAAAGTCATAGGCACGTAAGTTCAGAGCCAAGCCAACTACGCCAATAGCACTCATCCATAAACCGGTGACGGGTACAAATAGCATAAAGAAATGTAACCAACGTTTATTGGAAAAAGCAACACCAAAGATTTGGGACCAAAAGCGGTTAGCAGTGACCATTGAATAAGTTTCTTCAGCTTGAGTTGGGTTAAAAGCACGGAAGGTATTTGCACCATCACCGTCCTCAAATAGAGTGTTTTCTACGGTCGCTCCATGAATAGCGCATAGCAGAGCCGCACCTAATACTCCGGCAACTCCCATCATATGAAATGGGTTCAACGTCCAATTATGAAATCCTTGGAAGAAAAGGATGAATCGAAATATCGCTGCTACGCCAAAACTCGGCGCAAAGAACCAACCAGATTGCCCCAGTGGATAAATAAGGAATACAGAAACAAAAACAGCAATTGGACCAGAGAATGAGATTGCATTATAAGGCCGCAATTGAACAGACCGAGCAAGTTCAAATTGGCGTAACATGAAACCTATTAGTGCAAAAGCCCCGTGGAGAGCTACAAAAGTCCATAGACCGCCTAATTGACACCAACGAGTAAAATCTCCTTGTGCTTCGGGCCCCCATAGTAGCAACAAAGAGTGTGCTAAACTATTGGCAGGGGTAGAAACTGCTGCGGTTAAGAAATTACAACCTTCCAAATAGGAACTAGCCAATCCATGGGTATACCAAGAAGTTACAAAAGTTGTCCCTGTAAACCAACCCCCTAAAGCGAAATAAGCACAAGGAAAGAGCAATAGGCCAGACCATCCTACAAAAACGAAACGGTCCCTTCGTAACCAGTCATCCATAGTATCAAATAGATCATTTTCTTCTTTAGGAATTCTACCAAGGGCTATAGTCATAGTGATCCTCCTATTCAATTACTTCAACCATTTCCGAGCACCTCATATCACTTTCCAAGGCATATGATAGTTTTATTATCTGTGGACGATTTCTTTCTCGTTCAATGCCCTTTTTCAATGGTCTCGAAGAGAGAAATTTCCCATTTTTATCTATGGAGTCACAGTCACAACCGAGGTCGTGGTAAATCCATGAATTTGATTCGATTTGTTTTTCTTATACTATTTATTTGTTTTTCTTATACTATAGAAATAGAAATAAATTGTTTTTCTTATACTATAGAAAGAAATAAACCTTTGAATTCAGCATTATTCCAAGACTCCTATTTCAAAGTCTATCTTTTAAGGGAAAAATGCAAATAAAAGTAACCCTTCTTTTCCCATTCCCTCTCTATTGCATGGGTGGAAGAACTAAAATAATAGAGGATTCTGAAAAAAAAAAATGGACCTTCGAAATCCAATTTTATGTGTAGCGCAAAGGAGTTGCGATTTCTTCTTATTCCTATAGAACATCTAGTAACAAGAATATGAAATCGTAAATAGCGAAAAATTCTTGTCTTGCGCGGTCTAAGTCTAAGGAAATAAAAAAAATTCGCTTATACAATTTCATCTACATCGAATTTATATATCAGAATAGCGGATAGAGGCATCATTAAAGGAGTCAGGTCTACTTACTTTATGCTTCTTTCCAATTTTATGGTGGATTTGATAAGAACCCTTTTTGCTTTCTTGATAAATAATCGACAAAAAAAGCGTTTTTTTTATATAACCTGCTTGTTTTATTATAATTATAACAAGTCCTATATGGAAATGCCCGCTAAAGAGAAAATCTATTTGATTGTCTCTCGGCCAATATCGATTTTTAGAAAGAAAAAACAAGAATTTTCTTCTTTTTTTATTAACATTAAGAAAAAAGAATATAATTAAAATGGAATTGGCAATATAATTTTTATAGACTTTTGAAAGAAAAAAAAGGGGTTTTTTGCAACCGTTATTTCTTATTTCTTGCCTATATCATATCACGGAAACCTTTCGCTTTGGAACGTGGAGAGATGGCTGAGTGGACTAAAGCGGCGGATTGCTAATCCGTTGTACAATTTTTTTGTACCGAGGGTTCGAATCCCTCTCTTTCCGCTCCCTTGGATCATTTGGGACTTTCGAATTGGAAAGAATTCTGACCCCCGGATTTTCTCATAGATAAATGTACGAAACAAATCCAATAAGAAAAAAAAAAACTGAATTTTTACTCCTCGCGTCCAGGATTCCGTCCTGGGTCATTAGATAAGAATCCAAAGATAAAGAGTGAAACAAAGAATATCACTACTGTATAAACAAAAAGTTTGAGAGTAAGCATTACATAATCTCCAAGATTTTTTTTTAAGGAATAGATTACCAGTTTTTCCTTACCACACGGATCCACTAGGATGGTTTTTTTTTATACCTAAAAATGCAAAAAAGAATTCTTGAAAAAAATTGCAAGAATTCTTTTATAATAAGCACTCTTATCAATAGCAAAAATAGGGTTAGGTGGTTAGGTATTGTGTAGGTACCTTTAGGTACCTGCTCAACCTAGGTGCAGGGGAGTAGAAAGGCTGATCCAAATTTATTGCTGTAGCTACCCATTCAATGTAGAAGAATTTAAATTTTAGAATCGAAGGTTCATAATATAAAAATATAAAACTTCTCGGCTTTTACCCATTTTAAAATTTTTTTGGAATGAACACATCATTCAATTTGGCATACAGAGTACTAAAGATTTCATCGAAAACTTACAGCAGCTTGCCAAACAAAGGCTAATAGAAAAAAGAATAGAGGTATAACAGGCATAATATCCACGATTGGATTGAAAATAGCATAAGCTTCGGGTAATTTGGCAAAGAAAAAACTAGTAGGATAAAGAACAGAATTAAAACAGATACAGGTTAAACTAAGTATATTAGGCATAACAAGCATTTCATTCTTGTAGAGTAAATAATTGGATTTTTCTTGAGTTATTTTTTTAAGGGAAAGAAGGAAAAGGCAGATTCAAAATCTTTTTTCTTCGGACTTTCCCAAACACAAAATACCTCCTTGTATTCGCACTCTCAAATGAGAGTGGAATAAATTCGACTTTCATATAATATCTTAATAGAATTCCATGTAATGATCAATGCATTTTTTTGATTCTATATTATCCGCATGTGTAGAATACTAGCAAGAGAATATCCCTCCTTTTTTATGTAATTGAAATGGTATTGACGAATAACAAATAAACATACTAGTGTTTATTAGTGTCGCATAAAACCCGAAATGGGGCGTGGCCAAGTGGTAAGGCAGCGGGTTTTGGTCCCGTTACTCGGAGGTTCGAATCCTTCCGTCCCAGATTGTTTCTGATGAAACAAACGGTGAAATCATATAGTATTCCGTACGAGACAAAAGTTTATTAAAGAGAATAATGATATCTTATTCTTTCTCAGAAAACATAATAAAGTCTTAAGTCCAGTCAAATTGACTATCTTTATTTTCATGAAAAAATGGGATCTATCAAGCACATTCAGGATATGCCTCTACTATAAAATCACTTAGTCATATTTTTTTCTTCCTTTTGGTATTCGAGTTGAAGAAGTACGAGAATTCTATAACTACCAAAAACTTTCAATCTTTTCATTGGAATAGTTTATTTAGTTATTATAGTTAATTGTTTTTGGTACTGAAAAAATATATTACTACTAGAATTCTAATTCTAGTAATTAAATTAATTAAACTTTTTTGGAGGTTGATAGTTTATTTATTGAGGAAGAGTCAATCCTTCTTTTCTCACTTCAAGATTGATCATCTCGAGCCATCCGTTGAGGGTGGAAATTTAAGAATAAATAAGTTTTAAGCAAACTTGTTTAGTCGTCTTTTTCAAACTATGTTTCATTCATATGATAGAATTTTAATATGGGTTTAAATAAATTGGATCTTGGCGGAGGCTTCCCGGATAAATACTTACTTTCTTTTATCCATATTGCTCCATAGATAGCAAGTTTTAATTAGTATAAAAAAACTAAACCAATGACTATTCATGATTCCATCCATATTGGATCAATTCTCTATACCACTTTGCAATGAAAAGAGGAATGTTTGTTATGGTAAAACTTCGTTTAAAACGATGTGGTAGAAAGCAACGTGCGACTTGAAGGACATGATCGATTGTGGATTTTGCTATCCATCATTTTCCATAGTAATGAAAATGCTCTTGGCTCGACATAGCCTGTTCTATTCGTTCCGAACCAAATTTGCGCTGGGTTTAAGTAACATAGTACACGATGGAGCTCGAGAGGACAGAATTTTTTTTATCAAGGGAAAGAATCTAGGGTTAGTGAAAACTAATAAATTAGGCCAACTTTGTCAGTCTATCCTTAATATAGAAATAAATCGAAAGGTTAAAATAAGAAGAAAGTCCAATAAAAGTATATCAGAATCAATCCCTCTTATTAGATTTCTATAGAAGAGATAAATGCTTTATCGAAGGAAATAAGAAAAAAGGGTATGTTGCTACTCTTTTGAAAGAAAAAAATAGGAATTCCCGAAGTAATGTCTAAACCCAAGGATTTCACAAATCAAAGATAAAGGATTCCAGAACAAGTAAACACAATTTTCAATTGTCTCAACAACAGAGTTGGATTAGAATAAGGAATAAAAGTCAATTCGTTCGAAATGAGACAAAGAAAAGAGTTTAAAGACGACTCAAAAATTTTGGAAGGATTTTGCCTTCGAAGTTTGTCAGGCAAAATTAGCCCACTTGAGTCATGAGTATAAATGAAATTTGTTTTTTCTGTAAGGAAATTAATGCACGTCATAGTCTAATTTCTATTATTATCGACAGAAATTCGAATCATTTTCTCGAGCCGTATGAGGAGAAAACCTCATATACGTTTCTAGGGGGGGGCGTTGTTTATCTACATCTATCCCAATAAGCTGTCTATCGAATCGTTGCAATTGATGTTCGATCTCGAAGAGAAGGAAGAGATCTTCAAAAAGTAGGTTTTTATGATCCGATAAAGAATCAAACTTGTTTAAATGTTCCAGCTATTCTCTATTTCCTTGAAAAGGGTGCTCAACCAACAAGAACTGTTTATGATATTTTAAGGAAGGCAGAATTCTTTAAAGAAAAAGAAAGAACTTTGAGTTAATTGAAGAACTAAATGAATCAAAAAATAGGATAGGAGAAGATTATTAGTATTCCTAGTTGTCTAATTATTTAGACACAATTTACCTCTTTTTTAATCCTATTTGGATTTATATTATATCGTGCCAATCCAACATAAGCCCCTATTTTATTTACTTTTTCTATCTAATTTGTTTTCTTACCATTGTATTTCCATTGACAAAGGTCTATTGAACAAATAGAATTTGTAGATAGATGGGTCTCTTTATCCTCACTCCATATTCAATTTTTCCGCCTACACTTCGCTCAAATGATAAGGGTGTTCCTCTTGCATGTATTCTCATACAATATAATATATATTTTTTATAATATATATTTTTTGTTAATAAAAATCGCTAAAAATAAGGAGAATTTGGCCATCGTGATTAGGGTCGCTCTTTTTTTAACTTTACTTTAGTGGAATTTCACCGGACCTGTTCGTTTTGGCATTTGAGTGTTTTTCATGGTCGATAAAAAAAATCTTTTGATGTCTTGCTAGTTCAATGTTTTGACAGAAGCGCGCGGTGTAATTCCATTGATTTTTGGATTTCGATCGTATCTAAGATCCTTTTTTTATCTGGGTTGCTAACTCAATGGTAGAGTACTCGGCTTTTAAGTGCGACTATGATCTTTTACACATTTGGATGAAACAACAAATTCGTCCAGACTCTTGGTAGAGTCTAGAAGACCACGACTGATCCTCAAAGGTAATGAATGGAAAAAATAGCATGTCGTAATAAAATCAATCTTTTTTGAATGGAATCCAAAATTACGATTTTCTGGGTCTAATGAATAAATGGATAGAGCCTGGCTCCAATTCTGGTAAAATAAAAAGCAACGAGCTGAACTTCCTAATTGGAATGATTCCCCGCTCTAATTAGACGTTAAAAATAGATTAGTGCCGGATGCGGGGAAAGGTTGGGTTTTCCTATGAGTGGACCCTTTATTTTTTCTTTTTTTTTTTAGAAATCCTAATTATTCTTGATTATGGATTGAATAAGGGATGTTATGGATTGAATGTGTAAAAGAAGCAGTATATTGATAAAGAGGCTGTATTCCAAAGTCAAAAGAGCGATTGGCCTGCAAAAATAAAAAACTTGTTCTGTTCTTTTTTTTTAATTAGAACAAACATAAACTAATTGGGTAGAAAAGGAGCAGAAAAAGATCTGTGGATTAGACTCCCTTTCTTTCCAGGGTTTGTATTAAAAATGCAACACCCTGTTCTGACCATATTGCACTATGTATCATCATTCGATAAACCGAGAAATGCTTCTTCTCTCTGATTCAAGTAGAAATACAAATGGAAAAATTCGAAGGGTATTCAGAAAAACATAAATCTCGTCAACAATACTTTGTCTACCCACTTCTCTTTCAGGAATATATTTATGCATTTGCCCACCATTATGGATTAAATGGTTCTGAACCTGTGGAAATAGTTGTTAGTTGTAATAACAAGAAATTTAGTTCACTACTTGTGAAACGTTTAATTATTCGAATGTATCAGCAGAATTTTTTGGATAACTCGGTTAATCATCCTAACCAAGATCGATTATTGGATTACAAAAATTATTTTTATTCTGAGTTTTATTCTCAGATTCTATCTGAAGGGTTTGCGATCGTTGTGGAAATCCCATTCTCGCTACGGGAATTTTTTTGTCTGAAAGAAAAAGAAATACCAAAGTTTCAGAATTTACGCTCTATTCATTCAATATTTCCCTTTTTAGAAGACAAATTTTTGCATTTGGATTATCTATCACATATAGAAATACCCTATCCTATCCATTTGGAAATCCTGGTTCAACTCCTTCAATACCGTATCCAAGATGTTCCATCTTTGCATTTATTGCGATTCTTTCTCAACTATTATTCGAATTGGAATAGTTTTATTACTTCAATGAAATCCATTTTTTTTTTTCAAAAAGAAAATAAAAGACTATTTCAATTCCTATATAACTCTTATGTATCAGAATATGAATTTTTTTTGTTGTTTCTTCGTAAACAATCTTCTTGCTTACCATTAGCATCTTCTGGAACTTTTCTGGAACGAATCCACTTTTCTAGGAAGATGGAACATTTTGGGATAATGTACCCTGGTTTTTCTCGGAAAACCCTATGGTTCTTTATGGATCCTCTTATGCATTATGTTCGATATCAAGGAAAGGCAATTCTTGCATCAAAAGGCACTTTTTTTTTGAAGAAGAAATGGAAATGCTACCTTATCAATTTCTGGCAATATTATTTCTGTTTTTGGACTCAGCCGCGAAGAATCCATATAAACCAATTAGCAAACTCTTGCTTCGATTTTATGGGGTACCTTTCAAGTGTACAAAAAAGTTCTTTGTTAGTAAGGAATCAAATGCTGGAGAATTCATTTCTAATAGATACTCGAATGAAAAAATTCGATACCATAGTCCCCGCTACTCTCCTCATAGGATACTTATCAAAAGCTCAATTTTGTACTGGATCGGGGCATCCTATTAGTAAACCCATTTGGACAGATTTATCAGATTGGGATATTCTTGATCGATTTGGTCGGATATGTAGAAATCTTTTTCATTATCATAGTGGATCTTCGAAAAAACGGACTTTGTATCGACTAAAGTATATACTTCGACTTTCATGTGCTAGAACTTTAGCTCGTAAACATAAAAGCACGGTACGAACTTTTATGCAACGATTGGGTTCGGCATTTTTAGAAGAATTTTTTATGGAAGAAGAGCAAGTTTTTTCTTTGATGTTCACCAAAACAACTCTTTTTTCTTTCTGTGGATCACACACTGAGCGTATTTGGTATTTGGATATTATACGTATCAATGACCTGGTCAACCCTCTTAATTAATCATTAGACGAAATTAAGAAACAGGAAAGGGTTGATAAATGATCAAGAAAAAACTTTTCTATTTTTCATTCTGAAATGTTCTTTTTATTATAATAAAGAGTAGGTGAATCAACTTACTAATTAAAAAAATTAGTAGAACTTCCTCTTTGGAATAGAAATTGGCTATTTCTACATAGGGAAAGTCGTGTGCAATGAAAAATGCAAGCACGATTTGGGGAGGGATTTTTCTCTATTGTAACAAGGAAGAATTATCTACTCCATCCGACTAGTTCCGGGTTCGAGTCCCGGGCAACCCATATAGAAAAGACCCATCAAAGTTTTTCACTTTGACTCACTTCATTTACAAATACAAAATTATTGGTTTGGTTAATTTAGTTATATGGATAGCTAATCTTTGGGCTGACTTGGTTGACATTGGTATATAGTCTATGTTATACTGTTAAATAACAAGCCTTCTATTATCTATATTCTAGTTAATACGTGTGCTTGGGAGTCCTTGCAATTTGAATAAACCAAGATCTTACCATGACTGCAATTTTAGAGAGACGCGAAAGTACAAGCCTGTGGGGTCGCTTCTGCAACTGGATAACTAGCACTGAAAATCGTCTTTACATCGGGATGGTTCGGTGTTTTGATGATCCCTACCTTATTGACCGCAACTTCTGTATTTATTATCGCCTTCATCGCTGCCCCTCCAGTAGATATTGATGGTATTCGTGAGCCTGTTTCTGGTTCTTTACTTTATGGAAACAATATTATCTCTGGTGCTATTATCCCTACTTCTGCGGCGATCGGATTGCACTTTTACCCAATTTGGGAAGCTGCATCTGTTGATGAGTGGTTATACAATGGTGGTCCTTATGAGCTAATTGTTCTACACTTCTTACTTGGTGTAGCTTGTTATATGGGTCGTGAGTGGGAACTTAGTTTCCGTCTGGGTATGCGTCCTTGGATTGCTGTTGCATATTCAGCTCCTGTTGCAGCTGCTACTGCTGTTTTCTTGATTTACCCTATTGGTCAAGGAAGCTTTTCTGATGGTATGCCTTTAGGAATCTCTGGTACTTTCAACTTTATGATTGTATTCCAGGCAGAGCACAACATCCTTATGCATCCATTCCACATGTTAGGTGTAGCTGGTGTATTCGGCGGTTCCCTATTCAGTGCTATGCATGGTTCCTTGGTAACCTCTAGTTTGATCAGGGAAACTACTGAAAATGAATCCGCTAATGAGGGTTACAAATTTGGTCAAGAGGAAGAAACTTATAATATTGTGGCTGCTCATGGTTATTTTGGCCGATTAATCTTCCAATATGCTAGTTTCAACAACTCTCGTTCTTTACACTTCTTCTTGGCTGCTTGGCCTGTAGTAGGAATCTGGTTCACTGCTTTAGGTATTAGTACTATGGCTTTCAACCTAAATGGTTTCAATTTCAACCAATCTGTAGTTGATAGTCAAGGTCGCGTTATTAATACTTGGGCTGATATCATCAACCGTGCTAACCTTGGTATGGAAGTAATGCACGAACGTAATGCTCACAACTTCCCTCTAGACTTAGCTGCTGTTGAAGTTCCATCTATTAATGGATAAGGTTTTTCTGCTAACATATAAGAATTTTTGAAGACAGAAATACCCAATATCTTGTTCTAGCAAGATATTGGGTATTTCTGTCTTTATTTTGAATCTTTTTTTCTTCTTAATCTTTCTATTCAGAATTCAGTTAACGACGAGATTTAGTATCCTTTCTTGCATTTTCATAACTCGTGAAATGCCGAGTAGGCACGAATTCCCCCAATTTGCGACCTACCATAGGATTTGTTATGTAAATAGGTATATGTTCCTTTCCATTATGAATCGCGATTGTATGGCCAACCATTGTGGGTAGAATGCTAGATGCCCGGGACCACGTTACTATTGTTTCTTTCTCCTCCTTCATATTGACCTTTTCTATCTTTGCCAATAAATGATGAGCTACAAAAGGATTCGTTTTTTTTCGTGTCACAGCTGATTACTCCTTTTTTCCTTTTTAAAGAGTGGCATTCTATGTCCAATATCTCGATCGAAGTACGGAGGTCAGAATAAATAGAATAATGATCAATGGAAAAAAGAAAAAAATCCTTTAGCTGGATAAGGGGCGGATGTAGCCAAGTGGATCAAGGCAGTGGATTGTGAATCCACCATGCGCGGGTTCAATTCCCGTCGTTCGCCCATCGCATTATTGCAAATTCCAAAAATGCAATTTTCCATATTCCTAGTTACGTATTTACTTACGGCGACGAAGAATAAAACTATCGCTATATTTTTTCCTTTTCCTAGTTCTTCTTCCAAGCGCAGGATAACCCCAAGGGGTTGTGGGTTTTTTTCTACCAATGGGAGCTTTCCCTTCACCGCCCCCATGGGGGTGGTCCACAGGGTTCATAACTACCCCTCTTACTACGGGGCGTTTACCTAGCCAACACTTAGATCCGGCTCTACCCAAACTTTTTTGGTTCACCCCAACATTACCCACTTGTCCGACTGTTGCTAAGCAGTTTTGGGATACTAAACGGACCTCCCCAGATGGTAATCTTAAAGTGGCCGATTTACCCTCTTTTGCAATGAGTTTCGCTACAGCACCTGCTGCTCTAGCTAATTGCCCACCCCTTCCACGTGTGATTTCTATGTTATGCATGGCCGTGCCTAAGGGCATATCGGTTGAAGTAGATTCTTCTTTTCTCTCAAAAAACCCCTTCCCAAACTGTACAAGCTTCTTCCAAAGCATACGGCTTTCTAGATGTATATGACGATCTCTAGACAGATGGATCTTATATGAATCATATGATGAAGTACCACATGAGTGGATATATAGGAAAGGAATCCAAATCTGCCGAATCGCTCATGTTATGATCTTCTACATCCTAGGTCTCTGCGTTCCGTCATCTGGCTTATGTTCTTCATGTAGCATTCAGATCGAATGACTCTATGAAATTACGTCGATACTTCCACATATTATGGGTAACGTAGGAGACATCCCTATTTTCCCCCGGGGGTCTTAATTACCACTGCTTAGCTTTCAATTTGCCTCTGACCATCAAATTAAATGTGAATAACCCGTCCTCCTCTCTTTGAAACAAGGGGCGCTTCCGGTTCTGTGCGTGCTTCAAACAATTTTGTCTTCTCCATATTACCATATCTCTAGAGCCAATAATTTTCTATGAGGAACTACTGAACTCAATCACTTGCTGCCGTTACTCAACAGTTTTCTGTTGAGGTCTATCCCGTAGAGGTAGTCAAATTGGATCAGTGATCGATTTCTAGGTTTCGTCGTAAACCTAATTGGTTACTTCCAATTACGTAAATCAATAGTTCAAACCGCACTCAAAGGTAGGGCATTTCCCATTGATATAGGAACTTTTGTACCAGAAACAATAGTATCTCCAATTATAGCCCCTCTGGGATGTAAAATATATCTCTTCTCACCATCCCCATAGTGTATGAGACAAATGTATGCATTTCGATTAGGGTCGTATTCTATGGTTACGATTCTACCAGATATGTCTTTTTGATTCCGTCGAAAATCTATTTTACGGTATAGGCGCTTATGACCTCCCCCTCTATGCCTTGCGGTAATGATTCCTCTGGAATTACGACCTTTACCACAACGGTGCCGTCCATGGATCAAATTATTTCGTGGATTGGATTTCACTTGCCTGTCTACGGTTCCCTTGCGTGTGCTCGGGATAGGTGTTTTGTATAAATGTTTCGCCGTATTATTAAGTATTCTCCTTTAGTTTTTTTCTCTATCTAGAAGTGGAATAGAATAACCCGGTTGAAGGGTAATGATCATACGTCTGTAATGCATTGTATGGCCCAGAATAGGTCCTATTCTTCTACCTTTTCCAGGTAGTCGATGGCTATTCACAGCTACCACCTTAACACCAAAGAAGAGTTCGACCCAATGCTTTATTTCTGTCTTAGTGAATCCCGATTCGACATTAAAAGTATATTGATTCTTTCCCAATAAACGAAGACTTTTTTCTGTAAATACTGCGTATTTGATTCCATCCATAAATCGACTTTCCCTCCTATGCTCTGAGTTCCAGTATCGATAAGAATTCGAGTTCTTATTGTTCTTATGTTATGGTATGAATATACCATACCAATTCGTTATGTATGGATGATGGATGAGATTCCATGGATAGAGAGCCAGTTCCAATAGACTTATGGAATGTTCCCGTTCGTGTGCATCCAGCAGGAATTGAACCCGCAAATTTACCAATTATGAGTTGGGCGCTTTAACCATTCAGCCATGGATGCTTAACAGGGATCATCGTACATCGTAAATAACCAATTTTCATATAGAAAGACATATCATAGAAAAATGAAATCGAAAATATTCCGAGATGGCAAATATTCGGAGATGACTATGAAAACACCTCTCTGGATCCTCGAATTGAAAGAGAGATTGAGAGGGATCAAGAATCCTAATTCTCGCTATTTGGAATGGATCCAATTCTATTGAGTCTGACTCATAGTGATCATTTCTCTTTAGCAAAGAATGACCTTGGTTATCAAAGGATTGAACAACCGGGATCCATTTACTTATGATACCTAGTTGGCATTGATAACAAGGATCTAATGAATTATGAGTTTAATAGATCCTCTTTAGCAGAAAGACGTATATTCCTTGCTCATTATCAGACAATCACTTATTCCCAAACCTCGTGTGGGACTAATCGTTTTCATTTACCATCTCATGGAAAACCCTTTTCGTTCCGCTTAGCCCTATCGGGTATTTTAGTGATAGGTTCTGTAGGAACTGGACGATCCTATTTGGTCAAATACCTAACGAAAAATTACGATTTTCCTTTCATTAAGGTACGAGGGCTTCTTATTCCACAAGAACGAAAGCACCTTTTCATTCTTTCATATACTAGGGGTTTTTACTTGGAAAAGACAATGTTCCATACTAAAGGATTCGGGTCCATAACCACGAGTTCCAGTGCACTAGATCTTGTAGCACTTAGCAACGAAGCCCTATCCATTAGTATTCCACATAAGAAATCCATTCTAGAAAAAAATACAATTAGATTAGCTCTTCATAGACAAACTTGGGGTTTGCGAGCCAAGGTAAGATCGGCTCGGGATCATGGGACCCTTTTCTATCAGATAGGAGGGGCTCTTGTACAAAATAGACTTACTAAGTAATAACCCCATAGAATCTATCTATATAAAGATAAAGAGGCAATCGTGTCAGGAAGCG
>NW_028259461.1:5497361-5509861 GCF_056163025.1 Triticum urartu | reverse complement strand
TTTTTCCTGATCAGAAAAATACATGAAAAAGAAAGGAGGTAGAAAAATTTTTGGATTTATGGTTAAAGAAGAAAAAGAAGAAAACAGGGGTTCTGTTGAATTTCAAGTATTCAGTTTCACCAATAAGATACGGAGACTTGCTTCACATTTGGAATTACACAAAAAAGATTTTTCATCGGAAAGAGGTCTACGAAGACTTTTGGGAAAACGTCGACGTTTGCTGGCTTATTTGGCAAAGAAAAATAGAGTACGTTATAAGAAATTAATCGGTCAGTTGAATATTCGGGAGCAGTAATTTAATCGTTCAAATTTTTTTCTTGTTTTATTATTTTTTTAGTAGTCTTATAGTAGTCTTAGATTTTTCATTTTGATGAGCCTCGCTTTGAGGAATTCATGGAATAATCCATTTTCATGGAATAATGAATTAAGGAAGAAAGGATATGAGTCTACCGCTTACAAGAAAAGATCTCATGATAGTCAATATGGGCCCTCAACACCCATCAATGCATGGTGTTCTTCGACTGATCGTTACTCTCGATGGTGAGGATGTTATTGATTGTGAACCCATATTAGGGTATTTACACAGAGGAATGGAAAAAATCGCGGAAAACCGAACTATTATACAATACTTACCTTATGTAACAAGGTGGGATTATTTAGCTACTATGTTTACAGAAGCAATAACAGTAAATGCACCAGAATTCTTGGAGAATATTCAAATACCACAAAGAGCCAGCTATATTAGGGTAATTATGTTAGAATTAAGCCGGATAGCTTCTCACTTGCTATGGCTTGGACCTTTTATGGCGGATCTCGGCGCACAGACTCCTTTTTTCTATATTTTTAGAGAGAGAGAATTAATATATGATCTATTTGAAGCTGCTACAGGTATGCGAATGATGCACAATTACTTTCGCATCGGAGGAGTAGCCGCCGATCTACCTTATGGATGGATCGATAAATGTTTAGATTTCTGTGATTATTTTTTACGCGGAGTTGTTGAATATCAACAACTTATTACACAGAATCCAATTTTTTTAGAGCGAGTTGAAGGAGTAGGTTTTATTAGCGGAGAAGAAGCAGTAAATTGGGGCTTATCGGGACCGATGTTACGAGCTTCTGGAATACAATGGGATCTTCGTAAAGTAGATCCTTATGAGTCTTACAACCAATTTGATTGGAAAGTCCAATGGCAAAAAGAAGGGGATTCGTTAGCTCGCTATTTAGTACGAATTGGTGAAATGAGGGAATCCATCAAAATAATTCAACAAGCTGTAGAAAAAATTCCTGGAGGACCTTATGAAAATTTAGAAGTCCGACGCTTTAAGAAAGAAAATAATTCTGAATGGAATGATTTTGAGTATAAATTTCTTGGTAAAAAACCTTCGCCCAATTTTGAATTGTCAAGACAAGAGCTTTATGTAAGAGTAGAAGCCCCAAAAGGTGAATTAGGGATTTATCTAGTAGGAGATGATAGCCTTTTCCCCTGGAGATGGAAAATCCGTCCACCCGGGTTTATTAATTTGCAAATTCTTCCTCAGCTAGTTAAAAAAATGAAATTGGCTGATATCATGACGATATTAGGTAGTATAGATATCATTATGGGGGAAGTTGATCGTTGAAATGATAATAGATAGGGTAGAGGTAGAAACTATCAATTCTTTTTCGAAATTGGAATTATTAAAAGAAGTCTATGGACTGATATCGATTCTACCCATTTTGACCCTCCTTTTGGGAATAACAATAGAGGTACTCGTAATTGTGTGGTTAGAAAGAGAAATATCTGCGTCGATACAACAACGTATTGGTCCTGAATATGCTGGCCCCCTGGGCCTGCTTCAAGCTATAGCAGATGGGACTAAGCTACTTTTTAAAGAAGATATTCTGCCATCCCGAGGAGATATTTCTTTATTTAGCATTGGACCCTCTATAGCAGTCATATCAGTTTTATTAAGTTTTTTAGTTATCCCTTTGGGATATCATTTTGTTTTAGCCGATCTTAGTATTGGTGTTTTTTTATGGATTGCCATTTCAAGTATAGCTCCTATTGGTCTTCTTATGGCAGGATATAGCTCAAATAATAAATATTCTTTTTCAGGCGGTCTACGAGCTGCTGCTCAATCCATTAGTTATGAAATACCATTAACTTTTTGTGTGCTAGCAATATCTCTACGTGTGATTCGTTAAAATAGATCTTTTTCCTATAAAATCCATTAACTATTTATATTCCTTTTCTTATTTAGTATTTGGGTTGGTAAGTTAAACTAGATAGCTATATGAGTGAAACAAAACAGCTTATAAATTTGTAGTAAAAAGAAAAAATCTCATTTCCTACGTACAAGAAAAAAGTGGAAGTAAACATAAGCAGTGTAAACTCTTTATCCCAAGGTTGATATTTTTTAATTAGTCATCATATCTTGAAGCGGCCAAGAATAAAGGATTCACGATATGGAATTCCATTACTAGAATACTCCTAGTTATTACTATAACTTAATAATCCATAAGAAGAATCCACCAAAAGTTAGTGAAGGGTTAGGAACACTAAAGTACATAAAGGATTAGTAATGGAAAATCTAAAACATTAGAGATTTTTGCCCATAAAAGGAATCATAATAAGGACTTGCAATTTGTAGAAATTATCAAGTAGTACTTTCTTCGGATTCCGATCCAGAGTATGTTCCCATTCACTTGTTAAGGAAATGGCTATCAAGAACGAATTAACCCTTTATCCATTTTTTCTTTTTAAATACCCCCTCCCTGGGGAAAGAAGAATAGTAAAAAAGATATGGAGTGCACTAGAAAAAATTTTCATTATTTCCTTCCTCTATCCATATTCATGCAGAATTGCTCATGAACTAATACCCAACTCTTTCCATTTATTAATTGAATTCCTATAACAAGTAACAAGTGTTTTATTCCAAGATTAAGTTATTACTGAACAAAGAAAAATTTTCATTATATTATAAAGGATGAGATCAATTCGGAAGCGCTTTTTCTTATTCTAGCAGACGGAATTCCTTTGGTCTAATTTAGGACTTTCAAATCTATTTTATTTTATCTAATTCTATCTACGCCCCCGGGGCTAGGAACAAAACAGTCCTTTCCTTTTTCTGATCATAGAGAAGCCGTATGAAGCTAAGGTTTCATGTACGGTTTTGAAATAGCGGTGGGAACTGTGATGTTATCACCGACTATGATTATCTAACAGTTCAAGTACAGTTGATATAGTTGAAGCACAGTCAAAATACGGTTTTTTTGGATGGAATATTTGGCGTCAGCCTATAGGTTTTCTGGTTTTTTTAATTTCTTCTTTGGCAGAATGTGAAAGATTACCCTTTGATTTACCAGAAGCGGAGGAAGAATTAGTAGCAGGTTACCAAACTGAATATTCCGGTATCAAATATGGTTTATTTTATCTTGTTTCTTACCTAAATTTATTAGTTTCTTCTTTATTTGTAACAGTTCTCTACTTGGGCGGGTGGAATTTATCTATTCCCTATATATCCTTTTTTGATTTTTTCCAAATGAATAAAGCAGTTGGAATTTTGGAAATGACAATGGGTATATTTATTACATTAACTAAAGCTTATTTATTTCTCTTCATTTCTATCACAATAAGATGGACTTTACCGAGGATGAGAATGGATCAGTTATTAAATCTTGGATGGAAATTTCTTTTACCTATTTCCCTGGGCAATCTCTTATTAACAACCTCTTCTCAACTTGTTTCACTATAAATAAGATAATACAATAATAGTAAGAATATTTTCAACACAAAAGCTCTCTCAAACAAGAGAAAGAAACATATCTTTTTCATAGATATTTAGAATGAATATGTTCCCTATGGTAACTGGGTTCATGAGTTATGGTCAACAAACAATACGTGCTACAAGGTACATAGGTCAAAGTTTCATAACTACCTTATCCCACACAAATCGTTTACCTATAACGATTCACTACCCTTATGAAAAATCAATTACACCAGAGCGTTTCCGAGGGCGAATCCACTTTGAATTTGATAAATGTATTGCTTGTGAAGTATGTGTTCGCGTATGTCCGATAGATTTACCCGTTGTGGATTGGAGATTTGAAAAGGATATTAAAAGAAAACAATTGCTTAATTATAGTATTGATTTCGGAGTTTGTATATTTTGTGGCAATTGTGTTGAGTACTGTCCAACAAGCTGTTTATCAATGACTGAAGAATATGAACTTTCTACCTATGATCGTCATGAATTGAATTACAATCAAATTGCTTTAAGTCGGTTACCAATCTCCATAATGGGAGATTACACAATTCAAACAATTAGGAATTCGTCTGAAAGTAAAATAAACAAAGAAAAATCTTCGAATTCAAGAACGATTACTGATTACTAAACTTTGATTTTGTCTTTCTGTTATAAAAATCTAATAATTCTTTATTAAACTTTAAAATTAAACTATAAAGAAAAACGAAAAACTACTGCTTATTGGAAATTATTTCTTATTTTAAATCAGACTAGATTTTCGTGATATAATATAATTTATAACTATAAGTTTATACACAAAAAAATACCCTAATCCTTTTTTCCTTCCTTGAATCCTTTAGTTTTAGTCAGTTCATGAAAAATTTTATACTATTAATTTCTTTTTATCCATAATGGATTTACCTGGACCAATACATGAGATTCTTATGCTATTTGGGGGATTTGTTCTTCTACTAGGGGGTCTAGGAGTAGTATTACTTACCAACCCCATTTATTCTGCCTTTTCGCTGGGATTAGTTCTTGTTTGTATATCCTTATTCTATTTTTTATTAAATTCCTACTTTGTAGCTGTCGCACAACTTCTTATTTATGTGGGAGCCATAAATGTCTTGATCATATTCGCTGTAATGTTCGTAAATGGCTCAGAATGGTCTAAAGATAAGAATTATTGGACTATTGGAGATGGGTTCACTTCACTCGTTTGTATAACTATTGTTTTTTCACTAATGACTACTATCCCAGATACGTCGTGGTATGGAATTCTTTGGACTACAAGATCAAACCAAATAGTAGAACAGGGTCTCATAAATAATGTTCAACAAATTGGAATTCATTTAGCAACCGATTTTTATCTTCCGTTTGAACTCATTTCCATAATTCTTCTAGTTTCTTTAATAGGTGCAATTACTATGGCTCGGCAATAAGAAAACTTAGAAAAAGTACAAATTATAAGAATTGCAAATCTAAAATAAATAACTAAAGAATCACAATTTTGATTTAGTAAAATCCATCTACTGCCAACAAATACCTCCTTTTTTTTTTTTTTTTTTTTCTTTTGTTGTGTAATTGTTCTATTGTAATTAATTGAATCGGTTCAATTCTTGCCCTCATATTGAAATGAATCGAGATTGATAAGGAGTTAGTTAATGATGTTTGAGCATGTACTTTTTTTGAGTGTCTATTTATTTTCGATTGGTATCTATGGATTGATCACAAGCCGAAACATGGTTAGAGCTCTAATATGTCTTGAACTTATACTGAATTCAATTAATCTAAATCTCGTAACATTTTCTGATCTATTTGATAGTCGCCAATTAAAAGGAGATATTTTCGCAATTTTTGTTATAGCCCTTGCAGCTGCTGAAGCCGCTATTGGACTATCCATTCTTTCTTCCATCCATCGTAATAGGAAATCCACTCGTATCAATCAATCTAATTTATTGAATAATTAGACTTTTGAATAATTAGACATAGAATCCTCTAAACAAAGGCGCACATATTAAAATAAATAGAAATCAATACTATTTTCTTAGTATTATTTGAGAATATCCATTTTTTTTAGTAGATTATTGCATAGTATTCTTTTTCACTTAAATGAATTTTTGTATTTGTAATTCATTGATATTGCAATTTGAATATTGCAATAATTTATATTGAAAAGACGATAGCCAATTTATTGGCTAATTCGAATTCGTCTGTACAATTCGTAAAATTCTTTCTTATTTCTTATTTATTGTTGAAATCCAAAATTAAAGTCTCTTGGCTCTCTTCACGCTTTCTCACAAACAGATTAAAAAATAGATTTTTTTTTTTGAAGTTTGGATAAACCATTGCTTCGTCTGGTGTCTACAATACATATGACTCATTATAGTACTAATTTCATTTTTACCAGATCGAAAAATTTTATGTTGAAAAGAAAAATTTATAGATCCAATGTCACATTCCGTAAAAATTTACGATACATGTATAGGATGCACTCAATGTGTACGAGCTTGTCCAACAGATGTATTAGAAATGATACCCTGGGATGGATGTAAAGCCAAGCAAATTGCTTCCGCGCCGAGAACCGAAGATTGTGTGGGTTGTAAGAGATGTGAATCTGCCTGCCCGACAGATTTTTTAAGTGTCCGCGTTTATTTAGGGCCTGAAACAACACGTAGCATGGCTCTATCTTATTGATACGTTACAAAAAACTTCACTCGAATCGTCTGATTCCTCTTTACCGAAGAAGCCTGTGCTCGAAATAATCGAGCACGGGCTTTTCTGGTCAAAACGTATCTTGTCTTTATCACTTTATCATGAGTTATTTTCCTTGGTTAACAATACTTGTTGTTTTGCCGATATTTGCAGGTTCATTAATTTTCTTTTTACCTCATAAGGGAAACAAAGTCGTTAGGTGGTATACTATATCTATTTGTTTATTAGAATTCCTTCTAATGACTTATGCGTTCTGTTATCATTTCCAACTGGAGGATCCCTTAATCCAATTAAAGGAGGATTATAAATGGATAGATGTCTTCGATTTCCACTGGAGATTGGGAATCGATGGACTTTCATTAGGATCTATTTTATTGACAGGATTTATCACTACTTTAGCTACTTTAGCAGCTTGGCCAATTACACGGAATTCGCGATTATTCTATTTCCTGATGCTCGCAATGTATAGTGGTCAAATAGGATTATTTTCTTCGCGAGACCTTTTACTTTTTTTTATCATGTGGGAGTTAGAATTAATTCCTGTTTACTTACTTTTATCCATGTGGGGGGGGAAGAGGCGTCTATATTCAGCTACAAAGTTTATTTTGTATACTGCAGGCGGTTCCATTTTTTTCTTAATCGGAGTTCTGGGTATGGGCTTATATGGTTCCAACGAACCAGGATTAGATTTGGAAAGATTAATTAATCAATCATACCCTGCAACCTTGGAAATACTTTTATATTTTGGCTTCCTTATTGCTTATGCTGTCAAATTGCCGATTATACCCCTACATACGTGGTTACCAGATACCCATGGGGAAGCACATTATAGTACATGTATGCTTTTAGCGGGAATATTATTAAAGATGGGAGCATATGGATTGATTCGGATCAACATGGAATTGTTACCTCATGCTCATTATCTATTTTCGCCCTGGTTAGTAATAATAGGAGCGATCCAAATAATCTATGCAGCTTCAACTTCTCTTGGTCAACGAAATTTCAAAAAAAGAATAGCTTATTCCTCTGTATCTCACATGGGTTTCATAATTATAGGAATTGGTTCCATAACCAACATTGGACTCAATGGAGCTATTTTACAAATATTATCCCATGGATTTATTGGTGCTACACTTTTTTTCTTGGCAGGAACCGCTTCTGATAGAATGCGTCTTGTTTATCTCGAAGAACTGGGGGGAATATCTATCCCAATGCCTAAAATTTTTACCATGTTTAGTAGCTTTTCAATGGCTTCTCTTGCCTTACCAGGAATGAGTGGTTTTGTCGCAGAATTAGTAGTATTTTTTGGACTAATTACTAGTCCAAAATTTCTGTTAATGCCAAAAACACTAATTACTTTTGTAATGGCAATTGGAATGATATTAACTCCTATTTATTTATTATCTATGTTACGCCAGATGTTCTATGGATACAAGCTATTTAATGTTCCAAACGCAAATTTTGTGGATTCTGGACCACGAGAACTCTTTATTTTAATCTGTATCTTTTTACCAGTAATAGGAATTGGTATTTATCCAGATTTTGTTCTCTCCCTATCCGTTGACAGGGTAGAGGCTCTCTTATCCAATTATTATCCTAAATAGGTTTGCTTTTTTTTACTCGTCTGCTCTATTAATGCAGAAATAAGTAAAAAAGTATATAATGCAGAAATAAGTAAAAAAGTATAATTAGATCTATCTCGAATTTTTGAGAACCCTTTGATAAGGCGTTCAAGGGGTTCTCAAATAAAACATAAAAGTAAAAACCTTCATTTCATGAAGGTTTTATTTTATGTAATCATTTAGGTGTTAATGTAAACGAACCATAACTATGTAAGCCTATTCCTAATAGATTTATACCAAAATAACAAATCCAAATTATAAGAAATCCTATCAAAGCTATAAGTGCAGAATTCGTACCCTTCCAATTTGGATTTGTTCTACTATGTAAATAAATTGCGAATATGGTCCAAGTAATAAATGCCCAAGTTTCCTTAGGATCCCAATTCCAATAGGATCCCCAGGCCTCATTAGCCCATACTGCTCCACAAAGAATACCTACGGTTAAAAGGGTAAATCCTAGGCTAATGACACGATAACTCCAAGAATCCAAACGCTCCGTTAATTGATATTTGTAATAATTTGGAAATGAAGGGACAGAGGTTCTTTTTAAAGCACTTCTTTTTGCATAAAAATATTTAATATCACTAAAGAAAAATGTTTTATTTAAAACATTTTTTTTCTTTTTAGAAAAGAAATGGAAATTATTTCGAAATCTAATGATTAGAATAGCGGCAGATAATAAGGATCCGCACAAAAGAGTTGCATAGCTTAATAACATCATACTGACATGCATCATTAACCACTGAGATTGTAGAGCAGGTACTAGTATCGTGGATTGATGCATTTCAGTTAAAAGACCCGATGTGGCAAAGCCTTGCGTTAAAATAGTACTTGGCGTAGTTATTGTGCTTAAATCATTTTTAGAGTTCTGTATTTTAGGAATGGTATGAAGAATATACAGGGCCCATGAAAGGAAGATCAATGACTCATATAAATTACTTAATGGAAAATGTCCCGAGGAAGCCCAACGAGAAACTAAGAATCCTGTTATAGAGAAAAAAGTAACTATCATTCCTTTTTCTGACGAATCGCGTAATCCTCCAAGTTCACGAACTAATAAGGTTATAAAATGAATCGTAATCACAATTGAAATCGTTGAGAAAGAGATATGAGTTAGTATATGTTCTAAAGTTGCAAATAGCATAAGGGGAAGGTCCCATTACAAAATTGTAAATTTCGAATTGATTTCTAATCTATTGTATTCTTTTTCAAGAATGCCGCCACTCGGATTCGAACCGAGATGCTTGAGCACTGCTTCCTAAGAGCAGCGTGTCTACCAATTTCACCATGGCGGCTAACTTCAAATAATAGGTAACTTAAAAGAATAATAGCTATTATCTTGGGAATCGTCGATATTGGGAAAGTCCATAAAATTTAGGAACATTAGAGTTTTCATTAAAATAGACTTCGTTTGGTAGTATCGTTTCCATTTTTTTTTTTTACAATAAACTCTTGCTTTGCCCAATAGAAACACAAACACTGCTTGAAAGAGTTGGAACTTCTTTTTTCTAACTTGCAATTATAGAACTAATTTTTTCTAATTAATTTCCCCTTTACATTTTGAAAATTCTTTCAATACAATGAAAAAAATCCAAAAGGGTTTCTATTTAATGATGAAATTAAAATAAAATGGATAAATAGAAAAGGCTTTTTGGATTTTTTAAAAATTTCTAGAATGAAAGTCTTTATGCTCTTATTAATAAGATTTACTAACCTTATGATTTTGGAGAAGATAGGTGGAAGTTGTAAGTCCTATTGTAAGAATACTCCACTTTTCATAATTTTCCTAATAGAATATGAGGATTCTATTAGGAAAATTATGAAAAGTTCATTGATAGGAAAAGAATACTTAGCACACAGTATACCAAACAAAACTTTTTTTTTCTTGTATATATAAGATAAGAGGGGTTTTTTGTTCTAAGAATATTGTACCGAGTAATTCGACACATAAAAGTACATTCAAAGAAGAATCCAAATTATTAAATAATTGGAATTCTTTTTTGATAAGTCAATTCATATTATTCCAAAATCTTATTATTTGTTTGTTGCCCAGAAAAACCCTTTGGTTTTGGATGCTCATTACCGCTCGAAAATGATCTTGATTTTACTAAAGAATAAGATTGTACTATGGAAAAATAAGTCTTTTTCTTCCAAATATTTTTACGAATACGCTTTTTTGACATTGAAGTACGTTTTTTTGGAACTGCCATTCAAAAAGGAAATTACTTTTTTCTAGTTGTATGTGAAAGACATCTATTGCTGCAAATCAATCCTTCTTTCTTCTTTTTATTAGTATTTATACTTAGATACTGAAAGATACTTAAATTTTGAATTATTTTTTACTTCATTTTGTCTAATGCGGATAAGACAACAAGAATTTTTTAACATTTTTTCTTTATATATTTTATACTTTTTTTTTAATAATATAGAATATATAGAAGGGTTTCTCATTTAAATCTATTTATATCTATTTATATATCAAGTATACTCCATATATAGATATATGGTATGGAAGCCTATCCCCCATATAAGATAAGACGGGGGGATAAAAAGAAGGGAAAATGAAAATAGTTAATTAAGTTCAGAATGGTATTCCATAAAGGAAAGGAATTCCAATCAAAACAAAAAATACTGAGTCTCTTAAACAAGACATTCTAAAACTTAGGTAATTTATAGTCATTAGAATTTTAGTTCTATATGAAGTAAGGACTATTCGATAATTTCTTATAAACATAGGTTTTCATTGGAATTCACTCAATCAGTTAATTATGGAACAAGAGAGCTGTTTCATCTTTGTTTTAAAGAAATATAAAAATGAATTATGAATAGAAAGTAAAATGATTCCACTTTTTTTTTTTTATTTTTATAAATATCTTTATTTAGTTAATAAAATAACTTCGTTACCTAGTTATTTTATTAACTTTTTTAATTTAACCAACTAAACCCATTCTTAATTTTTAATTATTTCAATGAGATAAATTTTGGAAAAATTAAGAATTTCAGTATTTTTTCTTATTCTTTTTATTTATTCTTTCAGAAAGAGATAAGAATTGGTTTGGTGAATCGGAAACAATTTTATAGAAAAATTGAAGTAAAAATTGAAGTAAAAATTGCAATTTCTTTTCTTATGGAACATACATATCAATATGCATGGGTAATCCCTCTTCTCCCACTTCCAGTTATTATGTCAATGGGATTTGGCCTTATTCTTATTCCGACAGCAACAAAAAATCTTCGTCGCATATGGGCTTTTCCTAGTGTTTTACTCTTAAGTATAGCTATGGTATTCTCAGTTCAACTGTCTATTCAACAAATAAATGGAAGTTCGATCTATCAATATCTATGGTCTTGGACCGTCAATAATGATTTTTCTTTAGAATTTGGATACTTGATTGACCCACTTACTTCTATTATGTTAATACTAATTACTACTGTAGGAATCCTGGTTCTTATTTATAGTGATGGTTATATGTCTCACGATGAAGGATATTTGAGATTTTTTGTTTATATAAGTTTTTTCAATACTTCCATGTTGGGATTGGTTACTAGCTCCAATTTGATACAAATTTATTTTTTTTTGGGAACTCGTGGGAATGTGTTCTTATTTATTGATAGGCTTTTGGTTTACACGACCAATCGCAGCGAGTGCTTGTCAAAAAGCTTTTGTAACTAATCGTGTAGGGGATTTTGGTCTATTATTAGGAATTTTAGGTTTTTTTTGGATAACAGGTAGTTTAGAGTTTAGGGATTTGTTCAAAATAGCTAATAACTGGATTCCTAATAATGGAATTAACTCTTTACTTACTACTTTGTGTGCTTTTTTATTATTCCTTGGTGCAGTTGCGAAATCCGCACAATTCCCTCTTCACGTATGGTTACCCGATGCTATGGAAGGGCCCACTCCTATTTCGGCTCTTATACACGCAGCAACTATGGTTGCTGCGGGAATTTTTCTTCTAGCTCGACTTCTTCCTCTTTTCATATCTTTACCTTTGATAATGAGTTTTATTTCTTTAGTAGGTACAATAACACTATTCTTAGGAGCTACTTTAGCTCTTGCTCAGAGAGATATTAAAAGAAGCTTAGCCTATTCTACAATGTCTCAATTGGGTTATATGATGTTAGCTCTAGGTATAGGTTCTTATCAAGCTGCTTTATTCCATTTGATCACTCATGCTTATTCAAAAGCTTTATTGTTCTTGGGATCCGGATCCGTTATTCATTCAATGGAACCTCTTGTTGGATATTCACCAGATAAAAGTCAAAATATGGTTCTTATGGGCGGTTTAAGAAAATACATTCCAATCACAAGAACTACTTTTTTATGGGGTACACTTTCTCTTTGTGGTATTCCACCTCTTGCTTGCTTCTGGTCCAAAGATGAAATCCTTAGTAATAGTTGGTTGTATTCGCCCTTTTTTGGAATAATAGCCTC
>NW_028259461.1:5471185-5496861 GCF_056163025.1 Triticum urartu | reverse complement strand
AAAATATATACACGAACCATTATGTCGAGCGGGTCCCTTTGGATCCATTTCACATCGATAACGCGCCCTCTTCCACCTATAGGTAATTTCAGAGAAGTTTCTTTTGAAGTGGAAACCTCAAGGCCAAATATGGCCCGTAATAATCCAGCTTCCGCGATATAAGATGATTCGCTCGCTATCTGAGGCGTTAATTTACCTACTAAAATATCACCAGTTTCTACCCAGGATCCCAACCTAACAACTCCATTTCTGTCCAAATTGCGGAGTAAATGTTCTTCTAGATGTGGTATTTCTTTAGTGATTTTTTTCAGCGGAGCCCTGGCTTGTCGTATCCGTCTGAATTTCATATTTCCGGATGTGAAAAGAGGTATAAATATCTTCATATACCAAACGTTCGCTAATTAGTACTGCGTCTTCAAAATTGTAACCTTCCCATGGCATATAAGCTACTAATACGTTTTTTCCTAAAGCAAGTTCGCCCCCAATTGTAGCAGCTCCTTCTGCTAAAATTTGTCCTTTTTTAATGGATTTACCCCGTGGAACCCGGGGTTTTTGGTGCATACAAGTATTTTTGTTAGAGCGACGGTGGTTAACTAAAGGAATACTTATAGTCTTCCCACTACTTGATAAAAGTATCTTATGACTATCAGTAGAAATGATCTTTCCCTCGCGTTCGGCTATAATGGAAACCCTCGAATCTAGAGCTGTTTGGCGTTCCAATCCAGTTCCAACAATGCATTTCTCGGACCGAGAAAGCGGAACTGCTTGGCGCTGCATATTAGAACTCATTAAAGCCCGATTCGCATCATTGTGCTCAATAAAAGGAATGAGAGAACCCCCAATAGAAAAATATTGGAAAGGAAAAATACTTCTAACATGAATCTGTTCCCATGCAATAGTCAAGAATTCTTGACGGTATCTAGCCGGAACAACCTGTTCTTCCTGAATACCTTGATTCAAGGACAAAGAATTTCCTGCTGCTATCATATAATATTCATCTCTATTTGGTGATAGATAAACCACCTGTCTCTCTTTTTTTTCTTTTGCTTTCTCAGCAGATATTTCATAAAACGGACTCTCTATGGATCCCCACAAGTGATCAATTCTCGCATGAATTGTTAAGGATCCAGTAAGTCCAACATTGATTCCTTCAGACGTGTCAATTGGACAAATACGCCCATAGTGACTCGGATGAATATCTCGGCTCCGAAAACTTGCGGTTCTCCCCGTCAACCCTCCAGGACCTAAACAACTCACTTTTCGCCCATGAACAGTTTGTGTCAATGGATTCGTTTGATCAAAAACTTGAGATAACGGGTATGTGCCAAAAAAGGTCTCATAAGTAGTTATTAATAAAATTGAAGTTGAAGTTGGAGTTACCAAAGTTTGGGGAGTCGGTTTCGATTGACGTATGAATACTCTACGAATAGTTTTTTGAACTGCATGTTGTAAACGACCAAGAGCCAATCCGAATTGATCTTGTAACAGATCCGCAACCGAACGAATACGTTTATTTTTCAAGTGATTCATATCGTCATCGTCAAGTATACCCGTTCCAAATTTCATTCCAATCAAATGATCCGTAGCGGCCAATACATCTCGTGGTAACAAGAATGTATTGTTCTGAGGAATATCAAGATTAAGTCTCCGATTCATATTTCGTCGACCAATCCTTCCTAATTCACATTTTTGTTGAAAAAATTTCTTTTGTAATTCCTCGCATAAGGACTCCGAAAATACCAGGTCCCCACCTACACAAGCAAATTGTTGATAAAACTCCAAAATAGCTTTTTCTTTTGACTCAATCCTCTTCTTCTCTTTAGCATTCGGGAAAGACAAGAAAATTTCAGGGTAGGAAACATTATCCAGAATTTCTCTTAGATTCGAACCCATAGCTGATGATAGAACTAGAATAGATATCTTTTGTTTTCTACTCACGCGAGCCCATATCCTTTCTTTTTTATCAATTGCTAATTCCGATCTCCCCCCCAATCTGATATTATAGTGCCAGTGTAGATAGAAATTCCCTTATGATCTAATTCCGAGCGGTAGTAAATACCAGGACTTAGCAATATTTGATTGATCACAATTCGGTATATTCCATTTATAATAAAGGTTCCTAAGGAATTCATTATAGGAATGTTTCCGATAGAAATGGTTTGCTTTTGCACATCGAAACCAAAAATTAATCTCGCAGATACATATAATTCGGAAGAATAGGTGAGTGATTCATACACAGCATCTCTTTCTTTTATCGAGGGTTCTAGCAGTTGATATCCTTTCGCAAATAATTGAAATGCAATTTCGTGATCTGGATCTTTAATTGTTGGAAACTTGTCAAGTTCTTCTGCCAAGGCTTGATTAATGAACCTACAAAATCCCTCGAATTGGATCTGACTAAATCCGGGTATTGTGGACATTCCCTCGTTTCCATTCCGGAGCATCTTAATCTTAAGTTTCCTGTTTATCAAAGAAAAATTCCATTATCAGCTCACTCTTCATCAATCCCTATGGATCGATCTAGCAATCATGGAATCTATATTCTGTTTACTGAATCACATGAAATTCTAGGGAACTCCACATACGTATTTCATATATGTATTTCATACATATGAATAGAGACCATTTGGACGAAAGTTCGAGTTTGCCAGGGGTACAAATGAAATGAAAATGAATTGATAAAACATTCCTACAAAAAAAATTCTGCCACTTATACTTTATGTTATGATATTCTAATCAGATTGGATGGCAAAGATTTCTCATTTTATCTCCTTTCTATGAATGTAATAAAGCCGTAATATAATATACTAGAAAGTTTGACTTTACTTCGATTTAGAATAGCGTGCTTACTTTAATTTCTCAAAATAATTTGAGGGTTCTTTTTTATTTCGGATCGGAGTAGTATAATTGCTAGAAAATTCAGTATTTCATTGTGGAATTCTAAAATAAAGTAAGTCCCTTTTTTAAGTACATGCCAATCTAGTTATCCACCTCTCCCCATATCCATGCTTTTCTTTTATCGTAATTTCACTTGGGTACGCCAAGATAGTCAGGTTATACTCTATATCAGAGCAAATTTCCTTTTTTTATTCAAGATATTTAATTTAATACTTTGAAAAATTAAAGCATGATTCCCCATAGAGATATGTACATAAAGGGGATCTTTGGATAATAATGCTGTTCGGACCTAAAGTTTACCTATACACGGATTAAGCATAAAGCCATAATATTTTATTATGCCATTGAAGGGGGGGGAGATAATACCGATTTAAGAGTAGTTCACTACTGCAATAAAAAAAAGAGAATTCTAGTTAACGGTTCCAATTTATTCTGAATTTTGCAGCCTGTGAATAGAAATCCACTTTTTCTTCTTTTTCATCTCAATAGAAAGAAATGGGAAGTTTTATTGTGTTAACAATGTATGTTTTAAGATAGAATCTATCGAGGAGAATAATAGAAACTGGATCAAAAAAAGCAGGAATAGATTTTTTGAAAAAGATTGGAAAAAAGTAAGTAGAATTATATTCAAAATAAAAGGGGCTTTTCGTAAGAAAACGTGGATGAATACTTGCTGTTTTCTAGATTTTTGATCGGATTTTTTGGCGGCATGGCCAAGCGGTAAGGCAGGGGACTGCAAATCCTTTATCCCCAGTTCAAATCTGGGTGCCGCCTGATCAATAAAATACTTAGGTTTTTTTTATAGTGCTGATCGAATTCGATAAATTTTTACTTCGCATAAGTTCGGGCAAGAGAGTAACTGGGCCTGCCGATACTGGGTTTAGAGAAACCATACCATAGTTCTATCCTCAAACTAGGGTTAGGGTTTGTTTTGACGGTAGTGGCCAAAATGGTTATCAATAGGGGTGAGGTAGTGTTTCCTTATTCTTTTATTATATGAATTTGAATTGGTTCTTAATTGAGATTCGATTTGATAATTTTAAAATACGAGGATAAGATGTCAGAAATCTTGGTATCCAAAGAAAGGTCCCTAAGGGGCATTCTTTTTTTTTTTCAATCTAAGATTCAAGAAGGGACTCCACGAAAGAATATCAAGACTTACTAATTATTATACATTTTTTTATCGTACATCTTATGTTACCTACATACACTAAAGTAAGGACTACTTAATTCTAACGAGAATCAGATTAAATAGGTCGATCAAAAATCAATTTAGGAGTTGTATTATGGATAAAATCTCTTCATTCTTTCATAGAATGATACAAAGCAAGGCTGCAGGGTTTAGGTCAAAAATAAACATTAGGTAAGGTAGGTATCCAATAAATATTTATCTATCGATAATTTTATGGTATATTCGGGCGTCCTTTGCTTAAAAAAAAAAAAAAGAGTAACAAAAGGAATAAAAAATCTTCCTATTCCCGCTTCTTCTATTCAGGACATCATTCCCGTACTCTTTCTTTTTTAAGGAAAAAAGGGCTATAGTATCTCGTATTTTTAATGCTCTCTAATTCTACCAGAATTCCTATAAGAATTTGTTAGGAGTAAATTCCTTGAACTGATTGATCCATGGCCTTAGGGCGGAATCCCTTTTTGACTCTGTACCCTTGATTCCACTATGATTATTGATCAATAGTAGAATAATCCCTTCATAGAAATAGGAGACATAATTTAGATGGATATAGTAAGTCTCGCTTGGGCTGCTTTAATGGTAGTCTTTACATTTTCTCTTTCACTAGTAGTATGGGGAAGGAGTGGACTCTAGGGATACTACTAATTGATTAAGTAATCAAATTGTTGTATCAATTCTTTTCTTTAATGGATCATTTTGCATTAATCATTTTGTCAAACGTTATTCTTTAATCTTTTTCTTTAGTTTTGTTTCACTCCTGTAAGAAACTCTTGTATTGTAAGTTGTAATGTAAGAAAGAGCCATTATACCAATTCAGAATTTCTACTAGAAATGACGAATGGTTAAAAAAAGTTCTATACATAAGAAAATTAGACTTTCTTCCACGGAACTATTCACGGCATATCACACATTTTCCATTTCCTTTTACTTTTTACTATAGTCTATTCTTCATATTATTTTTCTTTCCTTCCATGGATTCTTTGGTCAAGAATTGTCTTAGATTTTTTTATTTTGACCTGATTGAAATTAAGTGGATGCAATGAAAAAGAAATTGAATTAGACTACTTAACTATTTCAATCTACTAATCTATTCTATGTAGATTCAAAGATAATATAATAGAAAGAATCTAAAGTGTCGTAGAAAAAACTATATGTAGTTCTTTCTACCACACTTTAAGATTCCAACCAGATCCTTTCATTTAAGACTTGGATTTTTTTTATTTAATCCCTTTTTAATTTCTTCAATGATTAATTGGAATTCCAATTAATTATTTTGGCTGACTGTTTTTACATAAATAATAAGTAAAAAAGAAGTAGGAACTAGAATGAACAGTGCAGTAGCAATAAATGCGAGAATATTGACTTCCATAACCTCTTTATTTTTTATTTTCACAATAACTCGGGATGTAATCCCATGGAGAGGAAAAAGGGGTATCTTGTAAATTCAAGGGTAGGGCTTGCATTCTGATAATACTGAATCAATTCAATATTATGAATATCGGATCTATCAAATCAATTCATGGATGAGAGTTATATTTCACGGATGAGAGTTATATAGTATAACATAGGAAGATCCTCTATCCACACTAAGACCAAAATGGGTTTTTTGATTGGATTAGGAATTCCCTCTTTTTTAATCCTTTTCTACTTTTTCTTTTCTATATCTCTAACCCACGAGCTTTCTTAATCTTATACTTTCTTAATCTTATACAATTTCCCTTCCTTTTTCTTATAGTTATACATACAATTATGTATGTATTATATGACCAACTTTCACTTTCTATGGGTCACATAGACATCCAAATAAGCAGTAGAAGTGAGATGGGGAAAAGAGGTCTGAAATAAAAAGGGAATACGATTTATGTATGGATTCCGGTAAAATACCGGTACTCTATTCCATAAGAGTGGAATAGGAAATTAAGATGAGGATGGTATCATCATAAAGAAAGATAGAGTAATATAATATCCTAAATTCTACTAATCCACATATCGTATGTGTGTCTTTCTTTATCGATTGGGAGTAGTGAAAAAAAAATTCCTATATGCCCTCCCTCCCTCTTTAATGAGAGATGCAAAATAAAAAAGTGAAGTAAGGGTGCCCTGTGGGTATTTGATCTTGCTCCCTGCCCCTTTTTTTCATGGAAAAAGGAAATATCAATTTCTCCATTCATTGAACCCTAGTTCGGGACTGACGGGGCTCGAACCCGCAGCTTCCGCCTTGACAGGGCGGTGCTCTGACCAATTGAACTACAATCCCCGCGGGGTGTATGGCATACCCATTCTTAAATAGAACCATAAGAAGATTCGATTCGTCTTTCGTACTCTAAGAAATAGACGAATCATATACTACATACCCACATATTATATTATACGTGGGTATAGTGAGAGTGACATAACTAGTATGTCGTGATTTTTTATCACTAAAAATGGATAATAATCCAGCCTTCAATAAGAAAAACTCTTTTGTTTGTAAGAAAGGAATGAGAGAGATATGGATTAGAAAAAAAAATTTCCCTTTTTTCTTTATCTTTTATTTCTATAGATCAGACATTTTATTTTATGGAAGAAAAACAAAAGGATTTAGTTCATACTCACGAAGCCCTAGATTTTTGGTTTGGGCCGAGCTGGATTTGAACCAGCGTAGACATTGTCAACGAATTTACAGTCCGTCCCCATTAACCACTCGGGCATCGACCCAGGAAGAATTTATTCTAGGGTTTTTGCTAATCTATGATTAACCTCCTTTCATAATACTCCCTACCCCCAGGGGAAGTCGAATCCCCGCTGCCTCCTTGAAAGAGAGATGTCCTGAACCACTAGACGATAGGGGCATCACTAGACGATAGGGCCATATACAACCGCTCGTGATTATACTATAATCATAGTATGAGCAGTTTTTTGGAATTGTCAATATACTCGAAAAGTATAAATAGATCCAAAGCAAAGAGTTTTTCCAACTTTTCTGTTATGTTTTCATCTAGGATTTTTTTTAGTTGATCGTTATAGATTAATTCTCCGTGCTTCATTTAGTGTTCATACCAAAAATGCATCCATCCCGCACTAAGTCATAAAATTCTCTAAAAATATAGAGAAAGTTTCAAAAACAAAGAAAAAAAGTGAATCAATTTAGTAGAAAAGTACTCTATCAGATTCGAACCAACGACTTACGTCTTAGCACGAGATTACTCTACCACTAATTTAAAAAGCCCTTTATCGGATTTGAACCGATGACTTATGCCTTACCATGGCATTACTCTACCACTGAGTTAAAAGGGCTTTTTATTTAATTCAAAAATTAGCCACTTGGATTTCCCATTATGGGTCTACTGCATAATGTACATATTATATATATAATATATAGAGATAGAGAGAGAGACATTATGTAGAGATTGTATATGTATATATCGATATCTTGAGAGCTCAAAATAAAATTAATAAAAAAAAACATACCCTACATAACATATCCAACTCTTCTTGGTTCAGGGTTTTCCGTTTCCGAAGACTAGTAAAATAGGCGGATTCTGGAACCCCAAGGATTCAACGGTATATGGATATGGAAAATATAAGATTTCCGATCCTAGCGGGAAAAGGCGGGGAACAGATACCCAATAGGATATAGGATCCTTGGGAGGAACTTTTGGTAATGGCCTTGATCCTCTATGCTATTTTTTATGTGTTCTTAGTTCTATTGAACTTTTTGCATTCTTTTAAACAAGAATCTAATAAACTAGAATTGAGTCAGTGGAAAAAAGGAGAGAGAGGAAAGTGTTAAATGGAGAGAGTCGACTAATCAGAGACTTTTAGGATCTTCTTTACATCAGGTAAATCTGTCGGCCCTGTCCGTTTTTTTCTTTAAGTTACGACTCTTTGCTGCTTACTTCTATCAAGCCATAGGGAAAGTCTATGATGAATTTGGAAAACTCATCTCACTCTTACTCTATGGCTCGGACTTAATGGGGGAAGAAAACATCTTCCATAATTTCTTTTTTGTTCAATTCTGGACAAAAAAGAAAAGGAAAAAAGGAATTTATAGGGACAGTGTTACCCCCTATATCCCCTAGTTTATATTGTAGGAATAATAAAACAATTTAGCAGTCTGACACACTTACGTCCTTGCAAAGTAAATAATTATTATTGTAGTCGTAACCGTAGAATAGGATCCTAATCAAAATAAATACATTTGGTTCAGGCGCTATTAGCATGGTAAGAAAAGATTTTTTTTACAGACCAGAGGGGCTATCTAAATCCTAAAGTAAAGGCGAGCGATCGAAGTAGAAGTACCAACGGCTCAGTGTCATGAACCTTCTCCATCTGATTCAATAAGGGGGAATTAGCCTTCTTGTCAAATGGCTATCCTTGACAAAGGGTACCATTTATACCATAATCTACAATGTAGCGGGTATAGTTTAGTGGTAAAAGTGTGATTCGTTCTATTAATAACTGAATTTGAAATGATATACTTAAGGCATCCTTAAGTTTTTTATTTTTATATTCCGATGAAAACTTTAGTTCTTATAAAGGATTAAATCCTTTTCCTCTCAATAGCATATTGAGGAAGAATATACATTCTGGCGATTTGTATCCAAAGACTAATTTAAATTGCATCCAAAATAAAAATAGGATTATGAGTACAGAGTCGCGAAGCATAATTTTGCATTGGATTAAGTATTCCAATTTTGAAAATATGAGTAAAGGATCTATGGATGAAGATACAAAAAAGTTGATTTCCAATCGTAACTAAATCTTCTTAAAATAAGGAATAAGGAAGCCAAATAGCTAAAAAACGATAGTTTTGGTTTACTAGAACCATCCGCATATTGTTTCAGCTCGGTGGAAACCCAATTCTTTTCCTCAGGATCTCTTGAATGAAATTAGGGAACGAAGTAAGTAGATTAGATGAATTTAGATAGAATTTCTATCTCCTACTCTATAAGGATCATCTAGAAAGCGGAGAGCTTTGGTTCCATTCAAATAGAAAAGCTGACATAGATGTTAAGTGGTGAGAATATCCATAAAGGAGCCGAATGAAATCAAAATTTCATGTTCGGTTTTGAATTAGAGACGTTAAAAATAATCAACCAACGTCGACTATAACCCCTAGCCTTCCAAGCTAACGATGCGGGTTCGATTCCCGCTACCCGCTCCATTCTGTATAAAAGGAGTATTCTATTTGTCTAGACATGTTAGAGGCTTGTATTCAAGCCTTTTTTGTCCACCAGTTTCTGGTACTCCAGAGCGGAGTAGAGCAGTTTGGTAGCTCACGAGGCTCATAACCTTGAGGTCACGGGTTCGATTCCCGTCTCCGCACTTAGCAGTCTGTATAAAAGGACTATTCTATTTCTCTAGATATGTATGGTAGAGGGGCGTATCCAACCCTTTTTTATTCATTAGTTCCCGGCCCTAGAGGGCAAAATTGAGCAGTTTGCGAAGTCACTTGCCTTCAAAAAAAGAAGGCGCAAGGCCTCTCCCTACCCTGCAGAAAATAAAAATGAAACGAAAGGGACAGTCTACCTCTCCCTTCCCTTTAAAAAAAGTTTGCCCGTTGTTTGTCTCAGTTAATACCCAATTTTTGGAGCTCTGTTGGCGAGTTCTATTTCTGCCTCTGGAGCGCCCTCTTTTTTTGAGTGGGATGCAAAGGAAGGGTAAGATAGTAAGGGATACGGCACTAGACTAACACCTAATTAATACTTAATTTAATATAAGTAGTTAAACAGTTAACTAGACTAAACTTTTTATCATAGTACTTTGATAAATTAAGCGGGCGAGCGGCGGGAATCGAACCCGTATCTTCTCCTTGGCAAGGAGATATTTTACCATTGAACTACGCTCGCTACGGTATATATTTTATAGCGTATATCCGCCTGGGTCGACCTTCTATGTCTGGGTCGACCGTTTCATTTCATTTTCTATTATATTAGAGTTTTCCTTTTTTTATTATCTGTCAATGAATATTCTAATGGGAATGGAATTTCATAATACTGAAAGAGAAGAGCTAGCAATTCGGAACGCAAATTGCGTTTTAATACGTCTCACTATTCTAATTTTTTAGAAGAAATGGCCTTTATTATTTCTTTTTTATGGGGTTAATAAATATTAACCAAATTTCATTTAAGAAATGAGAGAATTCAGAATAGCTACGAGAAAGACTAGTCCAATCCATAATGATGTACCGGAAAATACAACATTTTTATTATTTGACCAACCATCAGGAGAAGCAAATACAAGGGGTACACTAATTACTAAGACTGAGGAAGTCGCAATTAATGCAAAAACAGCTAATTGGAAAGCAATAGTCATATTTCTAATCCTCCAAGCTACCATCAAATAAAGTTGACTACATATTTGATCCCTCACTTAAACCAAAATTGTAAAAAAATACAAGAAGTAGGAGGGGTTTAATCATGAATCCATTGATTCTTCTCTTTAATTCAAATTTATTACTTAAACCGCTTTTTTATTTGGATATGGGGGTGAGAAGAGATTATTTACTCTTTATTTCACAAGCGGGTATAGCGGATCCTGTATCCGTGTATACAGTATACAGAGATATATCGAAAAGGAACTTGTATCTGATATCTTTCTAGAGGCTAATAAATCTTTTTATTTTTTATATGGCTATGTTCTATTTGTAGGAGTAAAATAAGGATTAGGCTGTGGAGAGATGGCTGAGTGGTTGATAGCTCCGGTCTTGAAAACCGGTATAGTTCTAGGAACTATCGAGGGTTCGAATCCCTCTCTCTCCTTTTGCTTATTGAATACGTTTGTTTCTTTCATTTTTATTTATTTTTTTTTTCTGTCCCTTATCTTTCTTTCATAAAAAGGAATGAATGGCTCGGCTAGATGGAATAACCGAGCCAGAACAGAAAAAAAGTAGAACAGGTATAAATAAGAAAATCTTAGTTAAGAGGGTTCATGTAAAGAACAGGTTCCAAATCACGATCGATTCCCTTTTCAAAACCTGCTGCAGCAGCTCGGGCTCTTCCTGCATGCCATAAATGGCCCACAAAAAAGAAGAATCCTAGAACAAAATGAGAAGTTGATAACCAACTTCTAGGAGAGACATAATTAACTGCATTGATCTCGGTAGCTACGCCACCCACGGAATTTAAAGAGCCTAAAGGAGCGTGGGTCATATATTCTGCTGAGCGTCGTTCTTGCCAAGGTTGTATGTCTTTTTTCAACCTACTCAAGTCCAAACCGTTGGGGCCCCTTAGAGGTTCTAACCATGGAGCACGAAGGTCCCAAAAACGCATAGTTTCCCCTCCAAAGATAACCTCCCCAGTTGGGGAACGCATTAGATATTTACCTAAACCTGTGGGTCCTTGAGCGGATCCCACATTAGCTCCAAGACGCTGGTCTCTAACTAGAAAAGTAAATGCTTGAGCTTGAGAAGCTTCTGGCCCGGTGGGTCCATAAAACTCACTCGGATAAGCTGTATTATTGAACCATACAAAACAACAAGCGATAAAACCAAAGACAGATAAAGCAGCTAAACTATAAGACAAGTAAGCTTCTCCAGACCATACAAATGCACGGCGAGCCCATGCGAAGGGTTTGGTTAAAATATGCCAAATTCCGCCAAATACACAAATAAAACCCAACCATACATGCCCACCAATTATATCTTCTAAATCATCTACACTAACAATCCACCCTTCTCCACCAAAAGGAGATTTTAGTAAATAACCAAATATAACACTGGGACTAAGGGTCAAATTGGTAATTTTTCTTACATCTCCCCCCCCAGGGGCCCAGGTATCATATACACCGCCAAAATAAAGAGCCTTGAGTACTAGAAGAAAAGCACCTAGACCTAACAAAATTAAGTGAATACCCAAAATTGTAGTCATTTTATTTCTATCTTTCCAGACATAACCAAAGAATGGAAAAGATTCCTCAAGAGTCTCGGGTCCCAGAAGCGCGTGATAAATGCCACCGAAGCCTAAGACTGCGGAGGAAATTAGGTGAAGTACGCCAGATACAAAGTACGGAAAAGTATCTAGAACTTCCCCCCCTGGCCCTACTCCCCAACCTAGAGTAGCTAAGTGTGGAAGTAAAATCAACCCTTGTTCATACATGGGCTTTTCTGGTACGAAATGGGCCACTTCAAATAGGTTCATTGCTCCGGCCCAGAATACGATTAATCCGGCATGAGCTACATGAGCTCCAAGCAGTTTACCGGACAAATTGATAAGTCTGGCATTCCCAGCCCACCAAGCAAAGCCGGTGGTTTCTTGGTCACGACCAGCTAAAACGAAAGTTCCATTAAAGAGCGTTTCCACGTGGTAGAACCTCCTCAGGGAATATAAGATTTTCATGAGGCTGATCCTGAGCTGCCATCCACGCACGAATACCCTCGTTTAAAAGAATATTTTTGGTGTAGAAAGTCTCAAATTCAGGATCTTCCGCTGCACGGATTTCCTGGGAAACAAAGTCATAGGCACGTAAGTTCAGAGCCAAGCCAACTACGCCAATAGCACTCATCCATAAACCGGTGACGGGTACAAATAGCATAAAGAAATGTAACCAACGTTTATTGGAAAAAGCAACACCAAAGATTTGGGACCAAAAGCGGTTAGCAGTGACCATTGAATAAGTTTCTTCAGCTTGAGTTGGGTTAAAAGCACGGAAGGTATTTGCACCATCACCGTCCTCAAATAGAGTGTTTTCTACGGTCGCTCCATGAATAGCGCATAGCAGAGCCGCACCTAATACTCCGGCAACTCCCATCATATGAAATGGGTTCAACGTCCAATTATGAAATCCTTGGAAGAAAAGGATGAATCGAAATATCGCTGCTACGCCAAAACTCGGCGCAAAGAACCAACCAGATTGCCCCAGTGGATAAATAAGGAATACAGAAACAAAAACAGCAATTGGACCAGAGAATGAGATTGCATTATAAGGCCGCAATTGAACAGACCGAGCAAGTTCAAATTGGCGTAACATGAAACCTATTAGTGCAAAAGCCCCGTGGAGAGCTACAAAAGTCCATAGACCGCCTAATTGACACCAACGAGTAAAATCTCCTTGTGCTTCGGGCCCCCATAGTAGCAACAAAGAGTGTGCTAAACTATTGGCAGGGGTAGAAACTGCTGCGGTTAAGAAATTACAACCTTCCAAATAGGAACTAGCCAATCCATGGGTATACCAAGAAGTTACAAAAGTTGTCCCTGTAAACCAACCCCCTAAAGCGAAATAAGCACAAGGAAAGAGCAATAGGCCAGACCATCCTACAAAAACGAAACGGTCCCTTCGTAACCAGTCATCCATAGTATCAAATAGATCATTTTCTTCTTTAGGAATTCTACCAAGGGCTATAGTCATAGTGATCCTCCTATTCAATTACTTCAACCATTTCCGAGCACCTCATATCACTTTCCAAGGCATATGATAGTTTTATTATCTGTGGACGATTTCTTTCTCGTTCAATGCCCTTTTTCAATGGTCTCGAAGAGAGAAATTTCCCATTTTTATCTATGGAGTCACAGTCACAACCGAGGTCGTGGTAAATCCATGAATTTGATTCGATTTGTTTTTCTTATACTATTTATTTGTTTTTCTTATACTATAGAAATAGAAATAAATTGTTTTTCTTATACTATAGAAAGAAATAAACCTTTGAATTCAGCATTATTCCAAGACTCCTATTTCAAAGTCTATCTTTTAAGGGAAAAATGCAAATAAAAGTAACCCTTCTTTTCCCATTCCCTCTCTATTGCATGGGTGGAAGAACTAAAATAATAGAGGATTCTGAAAAAAAAAAATGGACCTTCGAAATCCAATTTTATGTGTAGCGCAAAGGAGTTGCGATTTCTTCTTATTCCTATAGAACATCTAGTAACAAGAATATGAAATCGTAAATAGCGAAAAATTCTTGTCTTGCGCGGTCTAAGTCTAAGGAAATAAAAAAAATTCGCTTATACAATTTCATCTACATCGAATTTATATATCAGAATAGCGGATAGAGGCATCATTAAAGGAGTCAGGTCTACTTACTTTATGCTTCTTTCCAATTTTATGGTGGATTTGATAAGAACCCTTTTTGCTTTCTTGATAAATAATCGACAAAAAAAGCGTTTTTTTTATATAACCTGCTTGTTTTATTATAATTATAACAAGTCCTATATGGAAATGCCCGCTAAAGAGAAAATCTATTTGATTGTCTCTCGGCCAATATCGATTTTTAGAAAGAAAAAACAAGAATTTTCTTCTTTTTTTATTAACATTAAGAAAAAAGAATATAATTAAAATGGAATTGGCAATATAATTTTTATAGACTTTTGAAAGAAAAAAAAGGGGTTTTTTGCAACCGTTATTTCTTATTTCTTGCCTATATCATATCACGGAAACCTTTCGCTTTGGAACGTTGGAGAGATGGCTGAGTGGACTAAAGCGGCGGATTGCTAATCCGTTGTACAATTTTTTTGTACCGAGGGTTCGAATCCCTCTCTTTCCGCTCCCTTGGATCATTTGGGACTTTCGAATTGGAAAGAATTCTGACCCCCGGATTTTCTCATAGATAAATGTACGAAACAAATCCAATAAGAAAAAAAAAAACTGAATTTTTACTCCTCGCGTCCAGGATTCCGTCCTGGGTCATTAGATAAGAATCCAAAGATAAAGAGTGAAACAAAGAATATCACTACTGTATAAACAAAAAGTTTGAGAGTAAGCATTACATAATCTCCAAGATTTTTTTTTAAGGAATAGATTACCAGTTTTTCCTTACCACACGGATCCACTAGGATGGTTTTTTTTTATACCTAAAAATGCAAAAAAGAATTCTTGAAAAAAATTGCAAGAATTCTTTTATAATAAGCACTCTTATCAATAGCAAAAATAGGGTTAGGTGGTTAGGTATTGTGTAGGTACCTTTAGGTACCTGCTCAACCTAGGTGCAGGGGAGTAGAAAGGCTGATCCAAATTTATTGCTGTAGCTACCCATTCAATGTAGAAGAATTTAAATTTTAGAATCGAAGGTTCATAATATAAAAATATAAAACTTCTCGGCTTTTACCCATTTTAAAATTTTTTTGGAATGAACACATCATTCAATTTGGCATACAGAGTACTAAAGATTTCATCGAAAACTTACAGCAGCTTGCCAAACAAAGGCTAATAGAAAAAAGAATAGAGGTATAACAGGCATAATATCCACGATTGGATTGAAAATAGCATAAGCTTCGGGTAATTTGGCAAAGAAAAAACTAGTAGGATAAAGAACAGAATTAAAACAGATACAGGTTAAACTAAGTATATTAGGCATAACAAGCATTTCATTCTTGTAGAGTAAATAATTGGATTTTTCTTGAGTTATTTTTTTAAGGGAAAGAAGGAAAAGGCAGATTCAAAATCTTTTTTCTTCGGACTTTCCCAAACACAAAATACCTCCTTGTATTCGCACTCTCAAATGAGAGTGGAATAAATTCGACTTTCATATAATATCTTAATAGAATTCCATGTAATGATCAATGCATTTTTTTGATTCTATATTATCCGCATGTGTAGAATACTAGCAAGAGAATATCCCTCCTTTTTTATGTAATTGAAATGGTATTGACGAATAACAAATAAACATACTAGTGTTTATTAGTGTCGCATAAAACCCGAAATGGGGCGTGGCCAAGTGGTAAGGCAGCGGGTTTTGGTCCCGTTACTCGGAGGTTCGAATCCTTCCGTCCCAGATTGTTTCTGATGAAACAAACGGTGAAATCATATAGTATTCCGTACGAGACAAAAGTTTATTAAAGAGAATAATGATATCTTATTCTTTCTCAGAAAACATAATAAAGTCTTAAGTCCAGTCAAATTGACTATCTTTATTTTCATGAAAAAATGGGATCTATCAAGCACATTCAGGATATGCCTCTACTATAAAATCACTTAGTCATATTTTTTTCTTCCTTTTGGTATTCGAGTTGAAGAAGTACAGAGAATTCTATAACTACCAAAAACTTTCAATCTTTTCATTGGAATAGTTTATTTAGTTATTATAGTTAATTGTTTTTGGTACTGAAAAAATATATTACTACTAGAATTCTAATTCTAGTAATTAAATTAATTAAACTTTTTTGGAGGTTGATAGTTTATTTATTGAGGAAGAGTCAATCCTTCTTTTCTCACTTCAAGATTGATCATCTCGAGCCATCCGTTGAGGGTGGAAATTTAAGAATAAATAAGTTTTAAGCAAACTTGTTTAGTCGTCTTTTTCAAACTATGTTTCATTCATATGATAGAATTTTAATATGGGTTTAAATAAATTGGATCTTGGCGGAGGCTTCCCGGATAAATACTTACTTTCTTTTATCCATATTGCTCCATAGATAGCAAGTTTTAATTAGTATAAAAAAACTAAACCAATGACTATTCATGATTCCATCCATATTGGATCAATTCTCTATACCACTTTGCAATGAAAAGAGGAATGTTTGTTATGGTAAAACTTCGTTTAAAACGATGTGGTAGAAAGCAACGTGCGACTTGAAGGACATGATCGATTGTGGATTTTGCTATCCATCATTTTCCATAGTAATGAAAATGCTCTTGGCTCGACATAGCCTGTTCTATTCGTTCCGAACCAAATTTGCGCTGGGTTTAAGTAACATAGTACACGATGGAGCTCGAGAGGACAGAATTTTTTTTATCAAGGGAAAGAATCTAGGGTTAGTGAAAACTAATAAATTAGGCCAACTTTGTCAGTCTATCCTTAATATAGAAATAAATCGAAAGGTTAAAATAAGAAGAAAGTCCAATAAAAGTATATCAGAATCAATCCCTCTTATTAGATTTCTATAGAAGAGATAAATGCTTTATCGAAGGAAATAAGAAAAAAGGGTATGTTGCTACTCTTTTGAAAGAAAAAAATAGGAATTCCCGAAGTAATGTCTAAACCCAAGGATTTCACAAATCAAAGATAAAGGATTCCAGAACAAGTAAACACAATTTTCAATTGTCTCAACAACAGAGTTGGATTAGAATAAGGAATAAAAGTCAATTCGTTCGAAATGAGACAAAGAAAAGAGTTTAAAGACGACTCAAAAATTTTGGAAGGATTTTGCCTTCGAAGTTTGTCAGGCAAAATTAGCCCACTTGAGTCATGAGTATAAATGAAATTTGTTTTTTCTGTAAGGAAATTAATGCACGTCATAGTCTAATTTCTATTATTATCGACAGAAATTCGAATCATTTTCTCGAGCCGTATGAGGAGAAAACCTCATATACGTTTCTAGGGGGGGGCGTTGTTTATCTACATCTATCCCAATAAGCTGTCTATCGAATCGTTGCAATTGATGTTCGATCTCGAAGAGAAGGAAGAGATCTTCAAAAAGTAGGTTTTTATGATCCGATAAAGAATCAAACTTGTTTAAATGTTCCAGCTATTCTCTATTTCCTTGAAAAGGGTGCTCAACCAACAAGAACTGTTTATGATATTTTAAGGAAGGCAGAATTCTTTAAAGAAAAAGAAAGAACTTTGAGTTAATTGAAGAACTAAATGAATCAAAAAATAGGATAGGAGAAGATTATTAGTATTCCTAGTTGTCTAATTATTTAGACACAATTTACCTCTTTTTTAATCCTATTTGGATTTATATTATATCGTGCCAATCCAACATAAGCCCCTATTTTATTTACTTTTTCTATCTAATTTGTTTTCTTACCATTGTATTTCCATTGACAAAGGTCTATTGAACAAATAGAATTTGTAGATAGATGGGTCTCTTTATCCTCACTCCATATTCAATTTTTCCGCCTACACTTCGCTCAAATGATAAGGGTGTTCCTCTTGCATGTATTCTCATACAATATAATATATATTTTTTATAATATATATTTTTTGTTAATAAAAATCGCTAAAAATAAGGAGAATTTGGCCATCGTGATTAGGGTCGCTCTTTTTTTAACTTTACTTTAGTGGAATTTCACCGGACCTGTTCGTTTTGGCATTTGAGTGTTTTTCATGGTCGATAAAAAAAATCTTTTGATGTCTTGCTAGTTCAATGTTTTGACAGAAGCGCGCGGTGTAATTCCATTGATTTTTGGATTTCGATCGTATCTAAGATCCTTTTTTTATCTGGGTTGCTAACTCAATGGTAGAGTACTCGGCTTTTAAGTGCGACTATGATCTTTTACACATTTGGATGAAACAACAAATTCGTCCAGACTCTTGGTAGAGTCTAGAAGACCACGACTGATCCTCAAAGGTAATGAATGGAAAAAATAGCATGTCGTAATAAAATCAATCTTTTTTGAATGGAATCCAAAATTACGATTTTCTGGGTCTAATGAATAAATGGATAGAGCCTGGCTCCAATTCTGGTAAAATAAAAAGCAACGAGCTGAACTTCCTAATTGGAATGATTCCCCGCTCTAATTAGACGTTAAAAATAGATTAGTGCCGGATGCGGGGAAAGGTTGGGTTTTCCTATGAGTGGACCCTTTATTTTTTCTTTTTTTTTTTAGAAATCCTAATTATTCTTGATTATGGATTGAATAAGGGATGTTATGGATTGAATGTGTAAAAGAAGCAGTATATTGATAAAGAGGCTGTATTCCAAAGTCAAAAGAGCGATTGGCCTGCAAAAATAAAAAACTTGTTCTGTTCTTTTTTTTTAATTAGAACAAACATAAACTAATTGGGTAGAAAAGGAGCAGAAAAAGATCTGTGGATTAGACTCCCTTTCTTTCCAGGGTTTGTATTAAAAATGCAACACCCTGTTCTGACCATATTGCACTATGTATCATCATTCGATAAACCGAGAAATGCTTCTTCTCTCTGATTCAAGTAGAAATACAAATGGAAAAATTCGAAGGGTATTCAGAAAAACATAAATCTCGTCAACAATACTTTGTCTACCCACTTCTCTTTCAGGAATATATTTATGCATTTGCCCACCATTATGGATTAAATGGTTCTGAACCTGTGGAAATAGTTGTTAGTTGTAATAACAAGAAATTTAGTTCACTACTTGTGAAACGTTTAATTATTCGAATGTATCAGCAGAATTTTTTGGATAACTCGGTTAATCATCCTAACCAAGATCGATTATTGGATTACAAAAATTATTTTTATTCTGAGTTTTATTCTCAGATTCTATCTGAAGGGTTTGCGATCGTTGTGGAAATCCCATTCTCGCTACGGGAATTTTTTTGTCTGAAAGAAAAAGAAATACCAAAGTTTCAGAATTTACGCTCTATTCATTCAATATTTCCCTTTTTAGAAGACAAATTTTTGCATTTGGATTATCTATCACATATAGAAATACCCTATCCTATCCATTTGGAAATCCTGGTTCAACTCCTTCAATACCGTATCCAAGATGTTCCATCTTTGCATTTATTGCGATTCTTTCTCAACTATTATTCGAATTGGAATAGTTTTATTACTTCAATGAAATCCATTTTTTTTTTTCAAAAAGAAAATAAAAGACTATTTCAATTCCTATATAACTCTTATGTATCAGAATATGAATTTTTTTTGTTGTTTCTTCGTAAACAATCTTCTTGCTTACCATTAGCATCTTCTGGAACTTTTCTGGAACGAATCCACTTTTCTAGGAAGATGGAACATTTTGGGATAATGTACCCTGGTTTTTCTCGGAAAACCCTATGGTTCTTTATGGATCCTCTTATGCATTATGTTCGATATCAAGGAAAGGCAATTCTTGCATCAAAAGGCACTTTTTTTTTGAAGAAGAAATGGAAATGCTACCTTATCAATTTCTGGCAATATTATTTCTGTTTTTGGACTCAGCCGCGAAGAATCCATATAAACCAATTAGCAAACTCTTGCTTCGATTTTATGGGGTACCTTTCAAGTGTACAAAAAAGTTCTTTGTTAGTAAGGAATCAAATGCTGGAGAATTCATTTCTAATAGATACTCGAATGAAAAAATTCGATACCATAGTCCCCGCTACTCTCCTCATAGGATACTTATCAAAAGCTCAATTTTGTACTGGATCGGGGCATCCTATTAGTAAACCCATTTGGACAGATTTATCAGATTGGGATATTCTTGATCGATTTGGTCGGATATGTAGAAATCTTTTTCATTATCATAGTGGATCTTCGAAAAAACGGACTTTGTATCGACTAAAGTATATACTTCGACTTTCATGTGCTAGAACTTTAGCTCGTAAACATAAAAGCACGGTACGAACTTTTATGCAACGATTGGGTTCGGCATTTTTAGAAGAATTTTTTATGGAAGAAGAGCAAGTTTTTTCTTTGATGTTCACCAAAACAACTCTTTTTTCTTTCTGTGGATCACACACTGAGCGTATTTGGTATTTGGATATTATACGTATCAATGACCTGGTCAACCCTCTTAATTAATCATTAGACGAAATTAAGAAACAGGAAAGGGTTGATAAATGATCAAGAAAAAACTTTTCTATTTTTCATTCTGAAATGTTCTTTTTATTATAATAAAGAGTAGGTGAATCAACTTACTAATTAAAAAAATTAGTAGAACTTCCTCTTTGGAATAGAAATTGGCTATTTCTACATAGGGAAAGTCGTGTGCAATGAAAAATGCAAGCACGATTTGGGGAGGGATTTTTCTCTATTGTAACAAGGAAGAATTATCTACTCCATCCGACTAGTTCCGGGTTCGAGTCCCGGGCAACCCATATAGAAAAGACCCATCAAAGTTTTTCACTTTGACTCACTTCATTTACAAATACAAAATTATTGGTTTGGTTAATTTAGTTATATGGATAGCTAATCTTTGGGCTGACTTGGTTGACATTGGTATATAGTCTATGTTATACTGTTAAATAACAAGCCTTCTATTATCTATATTCTAGTTAATACGTGTGCTTGGGAGTCCTTGCAATTTGAATAAACCAAGATCTTACCATGACTGCAATTTTAGAGAGACGCGAAAGTACAAGCCTGTGGGGTCGCTTCTGCAACTGGATAACTAGCACTGAAAATCGTCTTTACATCGGATGGTTCGGTGTTTTGATGATCCCTACCTTATTGACCGCAACTTCTGTATTTATTATCGCCTTCATCGCTGCCCCTCCAGTAGATATTGATGGTATTCGTGAGCCTGTTTCTGGTTCTTTACTTTATGGAAACAATATTATCTCTGGTGCTATTATCCCTACTTCTGCGGCGATCGGATTGCACTTTTACCCAATTTGGGAAGCTGCATCTGTTGATGAGTGGTTATACAATGGTGGTCCTTATGAGCTAATTGTTCTACACTTCTTACTTGGTGTAGCTTGTTATATGGGTCGTGAGTGGGAACTTAGTTTCCGTCTGGGTATGCGTCCTTGGATTGCTGTTGCATATTCAGCTCCTGTTGCAGCTGCTACTGCTGTTTTCTTGATTTACCCTATTGGTCAAGGAAGCTTTTCTGATGGTATGCCTTTAGGAATCTCTGGTACTTTCAACTTTATGATTGTATTCCAGGCAGAGCACAACATCCTTATGCATCCATTCCACATGTTAGGTGTAGCTGGTGTATTCGGCGGTTCCCTATTCAGTGCTATGCATGGTTCCTTGGTAACCTCTAGTTTGATCAGGGAAACTACTGAAAATGAATCCGCTAATGAGGGTTACAAATTTGGTCAAGAGGAAGAAACTTATAATATTGTGGCTGCTCATGGTTATTTTGGCCGATTAATCTTCCAATATGCTAGTTTCAACAACTCTCGTTCTTTACACTTCTTCTTGGCTGCTTGGCCTGTAGTAGGAATCTGGTTCACTGCTTTAGGTATTAGTACTATGGCTTTCAACCTAAATGGTTTCAATTTCAACCAATCTGTAGTTGATAGTCAAGGTCGCGTTATTAATACTTGGGCTGATATCATCAACCGTGCTAACCTTGGTATGGAAGTAATGCACGAACGTAATGCTCACAACTTCCCTCTAGACTTAGCTGCTGTTGAAGTTCCATCTATTAATGGATAAGGTTTTTCTGCTAACATATAAGAATTTTTGAAGACAGAAATACCCAATATCTTGTTCTAGCAAGATATTGGGTATTTCTGTCTTTATTTTGAATCTTTTTTTCTTCTTAATCTTTCTATTCAGAATTCAGTTAACGACGAGATTTAGTATCCTTTCTTGCATTTTCATAACTCGTGAAATGCCGAGTAGGCACGAATTCCCCCAATTTGCGACCTACCATAGGATTTGTTATGTAAATAGGTATATGTTCCTTTCCATTATGAATCGCGATTGTATGGCCAACCATTGTGGGTAGAATGCTAGATGCCCGGGACCACGTTACTATTGTTTCTTTCTCCTCCTTCATATTGACCTTTTCTATCTTTGCCAATAAATGATGAGCTACAAAAGGATTCGTTTTTTTTCGTGTCACAGCTGATTACTCCTTTTTTCCTTTTTAAAGAGTGGCATTCTATGTCCAATATCTCGATCGAAGTACGGAGGTCAGAATAAATAGAATAATGATCAATGGAAAAAAGAAAAAAATCCTTTAGCTGGATAAGGGGCGGATGTAGCCAAGTGGATCAAGGCAGTGGATTGTGAATCCACCATGCGCGGGTTCAATTCCCGTCGTTCGCCCATCGCATTATTGCAAATTCCAAAAATGCAATTTTCCATATTCCTAGTTACGTATTTACTTACGGCGACGAAGAATAAAACTATCGCTATATTTTTTCCTTTTCCTAGTTCTTCTTCCAAGCGCAGGATAACCCCAAGGGGTTGTGGGTTTTTTTCTACCAATGGGAGCTTTCCCTTCACCGCCCCCATGGGGGTGGTCCACAGGGTTCATAACTACCCCTCTTACTACGGGGCGTTTACCTAGCCAACACTTAGATCCGGCTCTACCCAAACTTTTTTGGTTCACCCCAACATTACCCACTTGTCCGACTGTTGCTAAGCAGTTTTGGGATACTAAACGGACCTCCCCAGATGGTAATCTTAAAGTGGCCGATTTACCCTCTTTTGCAATGAGTTTCGCTACAGCACCTGCTGCTCTAGCTAATTGCCCACCCCTTCCACGTGTGATTTCTATGTTATGCATGGCCGTGCCTAAGGGCATATCGGTTGAAGTAGATTCTTCTTTTCTCTCAAAAAACCCCTTCCCAAACTGTACAAGCTTCTTCCAAAGCATACGGCTTTCTAGATGTATATGACGATCTCTAGACAGATGGATCTTATATGAATCATATGATGAAGTACCACATGAGTGGATATATAGGAAAGGAATCCAAATCTGCCGAATCGCTCATGTTATGATCTTCTACATCCTAGGTCTCTGCGTTCCGTCATCTGGCTTATGTTCTTCATGTAGCATTCAGATCGAATGACTCTATGAAATTACGTCGATACTTCCACATATTATGGGTAACGTAGGAGACATCCCTATTTTCCCCCGGGGGTCTTAATTACCACTGCTTAGCTTTCAATTTGCCTCTGACCATCAAATTAAATGTGAATAACCCGTCCTCCTCTCTTTGAAACAAGGGGCGCTTCCGGTTCTGTGCGTGCTTCAAACAATTTTGTCTTCTCCATATTACCATATCTCTAGAGCCAATAATTTTCTATGAGGAACTACTGAACTCAATCACTTGCTGCCGTTACTCAACAGTTTTCTGTTGAGGTCTATCCCGTAGAGGTAGTCAAATTGGATCAGTGATCGATTTCTAGGTTTCGTCGTAAACCTAATTGGTTACTTCCAATTACGTAAATCAATAGTTCAAACCGCACTCAAAGGTAGGGCATTTCCCATTGATATAGGAACTTTTGTACCAGAAACAATAGTATCTCCAATTATAGCCCCTCTGGGATGTAAAATATATCTCTTCTCACCATCCCCATAGTGTATGAGACAAATGTATGCATTTCGATTAGGGTCGTATTCTATGGTTACGATTCTACCAGATATGTCTTTTTGATTCCGTCGAAAATCTATTTTACGGTATAGGCGCTTATGACCTCCCCCTCTATGCCTTGCGGTAATGATTCCTCTGGAATTACGACCTTTACCACAACGGTGCCGTCCATGGATCAAATTATTTCGTGGATTGGATTTCACTTGCCTGTCTACGGTTCCCTTGCGTGTGCTCGGGATAGGTGTTTTGTATAAATGTTTCGCCGTATTATTAAGTATTCTCCTTTAGTTTTTTTCTCTATCTAGAAGTGGAATAGAATAACCCGGTTGAAGGGTAATGATCATACGTCTGTAATGCATTGTATGGCCCAGAATAGGTCCTATTCTTCTACCTTTTCCAGGTAGTCGATGGCTATTCACAGCTACCACCTTAACACCAAAGAAGAGTTCGACCCAATGCTTTATTTCTGTCTTAGTGAATCCCGATTCGACATTAAAAGTATATTGATTCTTTCCCAATAAACGAAGACTTTTTTCTGTAAATACTGCGTATTTGATTCCATCCATAAATCGACTTTCCCTCCTATGCTCTGAGTTCCAGTATCGATAAGAATTCGAGTTCTTATTGTTCTTATGTTATGGTATGAATATACCATACCAATTCGTTATGTATGGATGATGGATGAGATTCCATGGATAGAGAGCCAGTTCCAATAGACTTATGGAATGTTCCCGTTCGTGTGCATCCAGCAGGAATTGAACCCGCAAATTTACCAATTATGAGTTGGGCGCTTTAACCATTCAGCCATGGATGCTTAACAGGGATCATCGTACATCGTAAATAACCAATTTTCATATAGAAAGACATATCATAGAAAAATGAAATCGAAAATATTCCGAGATGGCAAATATTCGGAGATGACTATGAAAACACCTCTCTGGATCCTCGAATTGAAAGAGAGATTGAGAGGGATCAAGAATCCTAATTCTCGCTATTTGGAATGGATCCAATTCTATTGAGTCTGACTCATAGTGATCATTTCTCTTTAGCAAAGAATGACCTTGGTTATCAAAGGATTGAACAACCGGGATCCATTTACTTATGATACCTAGTTGGCATTGATAACAAGGATCTAATGAATTATGAGTTTAATAGATCCTCTTTAGCAGAAAGACGTATATTCCTTGCTCATTATCAGACAATCACTTATTCCCAAACCTCGTGTGGGACTAATCGTTTTCATTTACCATCTCATGGAAAACCCTTTTCGTTCCGCTTAGCCCTATCGGGTATTTTAGTGATAGGTTCTGTAGGAACTGGACGATCCTATTTGGTCAAATACCTAACGAAAAATTACGATTTTCCTTTCATTAAGGTACGAGGGCTTCTTATTCCACAAGAACGAAAGCACCTTTTCATTCTTTCATATACTAGGGGTTTTTACTTGGAAAAGACAATGTTCCATACTAAAGGATTCGGGTCCATAACCACGAGTTCCAGTGCACTAGATCTTGTAGCACTTAGCAACGAAGCCCTATCCATTAGTATTCCACATAAGAAATCCATTCTAGAAAAAAATACAATTAGATTAGCTCTTCATAGACAAACTTGGGGTTTGCGAGCCAAGGTAAGATCGGCTCGGGATCATGGGACCCTTTTCTATCAGATAGGAGGGGCTCTTGTACAAAATAGACTTACTAAGTAATAACCCCATAGAATCTATCTATATAAAGATAAAGAGGCAATCGTGTCAGGAAGCGGGTTTTTCTTTGGC